>NW_026652281.1:7927612-8080445 GCF_009828535.3 Hylobates moloch
CGGCCGCCCCGTCTGGGAAGTGAGCAGCGCCTCTGCCCGGCCGCCCCTTCTGGGAAGTGAGGAGCGCCTCTGCCCGGCCACCCCGTCTGGGAGGTCTACCACAGAGGCCAGAAGCAATGTGGGGGCTGGACGTGGTGGCTCACTCCTGTAGTCCCAGTACTCTGGGAGGCCAAGGCGGGTTGATCACTTGAGGCTAGGAGTTCGAGACCAGCCTGGCCAACATGGCGAAACATATGAAAAATACAACTGACAAACCAACCAACCAACCAAGCGACAACAAAACAGGTCTACCCTGGAGTCATACTCTAATTTTTTCTATTTTCCTCCCTTTCTGATCCTTTATCCCACTTTCTTTTTCTTCCTCTTCCTTCTCCTTCTTCTTTGTCAAATAGAGGATTGAGTTATTGTCATTGATCCATACAAAGTCCCTCTCTCATTTATTTTCTTTAATTCCCACCCCCCATTTCTATTCCCTGTCTTCCCATGTCCAACCTTCCTAATATGTTTGATATGCATCTTTTTGTTTGTATGTTCTTTTAGAAAATGTTTATTGTTTTGTGTGCAAAAAAAAAATAAAATAAATTAAATTAATTTAAAAAAAAAAAGAGAGACACACAGAGGAGCGGCACAGGGAGGAGGAAAGGAGCCATGAGACTAAAGTGATGCAGCCACAAGTCAAGGAATGATGCTAGGAACCACCAGAAGCTGGAAGAGAAAAGGAAGGGTCTTCCCCCAGAGCCTTTGGAGGAAGCATGGCCCTACTGACACCTTGATTTCAGACTTCTCGCCTCCAGAACTGTGACAGAATAAATTTCTGTTGTTTTAAGCCACCAAGTGTGTGGGAATTTGTTACTACAGTTCTGGGAGATTAATACACTCGACCTTACCTTCAGAAGCTCCCTGTTCTGTGCTACCCCAACCCTGCGCACACTCCAGTCTCTGTCTTTTTTGTATGGTTTTGTGACTGCTATTTCATTTTGTTGCCTTCCATACCAGACTCTGTGCCCAGAAGGTGAAGATTTTATCTTCTGTGTTTTCTGCCATGTTCCAGCATTTCCTTGAATGGTTCACAAGGCTGCCAGCAGGTAAAGAGCAAAAATGACCAAGAGTCTAACTTTATCTTTAAAATCCCCAAATTGACCACAAATGTCTTCTGAGGACAAGCCTATAAGTTCCCCCTCTTGCCCCCTCCTCAAAGCTTCTCTTGATCCTCAGTTAATTCCTGCATTTCTTTGCCAACAATGCCATCACCACCCACTTAGCCAGCCAGATGAATCACGTATCTCCCTCTTTTGTCAAAGGGTGACAAGCTCTTAAAATTATTCATAAATAATTTCCATTGGTTTTAAGCTTCCAATCACTGTTTCAGTCTTGAGTGCATCTATTGCCTGTGAGTCCAACTTCATTGAGTAGAATGGTAGACTTGCTGTGGCATTAAATTTGTCTTTCTCTTTTTTAATTGCACATTACTCAAAATGAGCATACACCATAACCCTACATAAAGTGTTAAGTGAACAAATGGAAGAATGATAAATGTGTATTCACCCCAAGCCTCTTGACAAGCTCCCTGAATAAAACCTAGGTAAATAAGGTTTAGTCCTTGGCTGCAAAGGGGTTTATTATCTAGGCTAGTCTAATAATAATAACTGCTAACATTTGCTGCCTCTCCACCAAATCTGTTTGGGTTTTGGTTTTGGTTTTTGATAAAGCACAGTTACTTCCACACGTGCCACTAAAAATTTTTTTCAAAAGTTTCCCTTTCCTTTGTTTTTAAAATAAATATATATCAATAATAAGCCAGAAGGTCTATTACCTGCTTACAAGTGAGCTGGCAAGTAGAGGTAATGACAAGTCAAGCAATGGGGCACTGCTGGTGGGAATGCAAAATAGGATAGCCGCTGTGGCAAACTGTCTGGCAGTTCCTCAAAATGTAGAACAGACAGTTACCACAGGATCCAGCAATTCCACTCCTAGGTATATAACCAAAGAAATTAGAAGCAGGTATTAAAATATTCATAGCAGCAATATTTATTACAGCCAAAAGGTCCATCTACAATGCAAATGTCCATCCACTGATGAATGGATAAACAAAATATGGTCCATCTATACAATGGACTACTCTCTAGCCATGAAAAGGAATGGAGCACTGACACATGGGAACAGCATGGATGACAATCAAAAACACCATGTGGGTGACGGAAGCCAGATGCAACGCCCACGTATTGTGTGATTCCATTTAGATGAAATGTCCAGTCTAGGCAAATTCAAAGAGACTGACTAACAGTTGCCAGGGGTTAGGGGAAATGAGGGTAGAGAGGTTGAGGGACAATGGAGTTTCTCAGTCAGCTCAGGCTGCTATCACAGAAACACCATAGACCAAGTGGTTGAAATGGCAAACATTCATTTATCACAGTTCCAGAGGCTGGAAGTCAGAGATCAGGGTGCCAGCATGCCTGGTTTCTTGGTGAGGGCCTCTGCTTGGCTGTGTCCTCACATCGCTTTCCTTGGTGCATGCATGCAGAGAAAGAGCAGGTTGTAGTCCTTCTTTTCTTTCCCTTTTTTTTTTTTTTTTTTTTTTTTTTTTTTGAGACAGAGTATCACTGTGTCTCCCAGGCTGGAGTGCAGTGGTGCAATCTCAATCTTGGCTCACTGCAACCTCTGCCTCCTGGGTTCAAGGGATTCTCCTGCCTCAGCCTCCTGAGTAGCTGGTTCTACAGGCGTGTGCCACCACACCTGGCTAATTTTTTGTATTTTTAGTAGAGACAGAGTTTCACTGTGGTAGCCAGGATGGTCTCAATCTCCTGACCTCGGCATCTGCCCGCCTTGGCCTCCCAAAGTGCTGGGATTACAGGCATGAGCCACCACCCCCAGCCTCTTATTTTCTTATAAGAACATTAATCCCATCCTGGGGGGCTCCACCCTCATGACCTCATCTAAGCCAAATTAGCACCCAAAGGCCCCATCTCCTAATACCATCCCATTGAGGGTAAGAGTTTCAACATATAAATTTGGGGGGGATATTAACATGCAGTCCATAACATGAAGTGACTGCTAATGGGTATGAGGCCTCTTTATGTGGTGACAAAAACGTTCTGAAATTGATTGTAGTGATAAATGCATAACCCTGAGAATATACTGAAAGTCGTTGAATTGTGCAATTTAAATGGGTGAATTGTATATTGGGTAACTTATGTGTAAAAAAAAAAAAAACGTGTTATCAATAAAAAAGGAGGAATATGAAGAAAACAATGGAAGAAGGGATTACAACCGCAAAAAGATCAAGAATGAATATATCCTAGAGAAACATACTGTCCTGTGAAAGATTCAAAGCCAATACCAACAACACAAAGCAATTGTAGAGAGAAGCTTTGTATCAAATCCAGGACAACTACAGACTCCACCTTTTCTTGAAAAGGTAATGATGCTTATTAGGTGACAGTACTGTTCTCAATGATCTGGAACATTTAGAACATTTAAAATGAGATAATATTATCTAAATCACTAAAGTCTCACGGACCCTGTGCAGTAATATAATTTCTAGTTTATAGATGAGAAAACTGAAGTACAGAGAAGTGAAATTGCTTGTCCACAATCACTACCTAGAAGCGGAGTAACTCCAAAGCCCAGTGCTCAGCTGGGTAGACAAGATGCACCAATATGAAAACATGAGGAGAATAATATGTGGATCAAGAGAATGGCAGGGACAGCCAATGTCCTCACAGCTCCCCGAAGGAAAAGTGCTTCTGCAGAGAGGCCTTGAAAGACTTAGTGCAAAGGGAATTTCCAGACACTTGGTGATATGGTTTGACTGTGTCCTCACCCAAATCTTACCTTGAATTGCAATTCCCATAATCCCCACATGTCATGGGAGGGACCCAGTAGGAGGTAATTGAATCATAGAAGTGGTTACCCCCATACTGCTGTTCTTGTGATAGTGAGTCCTCATGGGATCTGATCTCATGGGATCTGATGGTTTTATAAGGGGCTTACCCCCCTCCTTTGGTCTGCATTTCTCCTTGCTGCCACAATGTGAAGAAGGACATGTTTGCTTCCCCTTCTCCCATGATTGTAAGTTTCCTGGGGCCTCCCCAGCCATGCTGAACTCTGCGTCAATTAAACCTCTTTCCTTTATAAGTTACCAAGTCTTAAGTATGTCTTTATTAGCAGCATGAGATCGGAATAATACACTTGGACAATTGGAAAGGGAAAGTGAGTTCCTGTATCTCAGGGTGTTGGACAAATAGCATCAGCAAAAGTGAAGTTCATTCAGACTCTGAGTAGACCCTCAAGGGAAATGCTGCAAGTGGAAATCAGGCTCTTTGCCAACTGCACAAGTTGATGAATCTGGTTCCTAGTGTGCCAAGAAGCATTCGGGCAGAAAACTGCATATTTATTTTCAGGCCCAGAACAAATTTGATTGGGCAGCAAGAACTGTTTTAAATACAGTCTGTTTCTACTGGACACAACTGAAATGTCTAGATCATAGTTTCCCAACTAGTGTTCCATGGAATACTAGTTCTGCCTGTTGCTAAGAGGAGGTTGGATTGAGAGAAAAGGGTTGCATGTTTAAACAAACTTCATAAATGCTTGATAAAACTCGATTAAGATTTCTTTTTAACTGAGGACTCGTCAGAGCCTGTACTTAGCTAAAACGCACAGAGAATCTTCAAGAGGCTACAACAGATGGCAACGTTCACCTACAGGATCAGGAACCACATTCTCATAACAGAGAATTTGGCCTCACTGAACTTGTTTTAGTTTTCACAAATGTGTATTTTCTCCTTTTTGGGACTTTGCCTACTTTTTCCTTGCCTACTTATTACCTGCCAAACACTTTGTCTCACTCCTTCCAGAAGTCTTCCCTGACCTCTACAAACTGACTTAGGATCTCTTGCTTAACATTCCCTAAACATTTCCCACTCTACCGTCATAGCATTCAACACATTGTATTTATTATCACTCATTTGATTTTCTGCTTCTATTGCTAATCCATGAGCTTGGCAATTAAAGGATCACATCTGCCTCACATATCACGGTATCCCCAGGGTCTAGCACTCTGCTTGGCCCATAGTGGTTGTTGAATAAAATTATGGTTAAATGAATGAATGAGATACAATCTACCTCCTTATAAACTCCTTTGCCCTCTGGAGACCCACAAGAGCTCTGTCTTTACCAGCAATGCCAATCACTGCTTGCCCTGGCCACAGACTGCCCCCATCCTTTTGTAAGGGGATCTGCTCACCCACAGTCCTGCTCCCTATGGGGCTGTGTTCATAACACAAGGTCTTACCCCATCCCTAGCCACAAGCAGACTGAAGAACCTGGCCCAAAGGTGGTAGATCTAGAGGCTGTGCAAAGGTGAACTAGACCCTTCAGATTTTTTCCCTCTGTTTCAGGAATTGAAAATAAGACACACAGAAGGAAGTTGCCAGTTGGTGGTGGATACTACACAAAGAACATTTGTTCAAAATGTTCTTCGAACTCTACATCTGTACTATTCAGTAAAGTAACCATTAACTATTTAAATATAAATTTAAATTAATTAAAATCAAAAATTCAGAGTCACACTAACTACATTTCAAGTGTTCAACAGTCATGTGAGGCTAACGGCTACCATATTAAAAAATGCATGTGAAGAACTTTCCATCGTTGTAAAAAGTTCCATTGGACAATACTATCCTGCAACTTTACAGTAGAGCTCACTTACCTTGACCAATGTAAGTACAGTGTAAGAGTCTCTGCTCCTTGTAGAGACTCCAAAAAAAGTCTCCGAAGGAATCCAACCAGAACACCATTGCATGATGCAGCCCATCATTCATCTAACATCAAAGTTGTAGTGATGTACAAAGTGCTAGTAACATCTGATCTTCTGAGTGCTAGGGATGCATTAGTGAGCTTCTACCACTGAAGGAAACTGGGCAGGAAGGCCCTGGCTGGAGCCTTGGGAAGCTGAGAAAATGATGGGTTTTGCACACTGCCTGCTGCTAATTGGGCTTTCAGCTGCGAACGCTGGTGATCCTGGAATCCTGCTTCTAAGCCCCCCAAATCCATTTGAAGCCTCTTGCCTCCTGAACTGCCCTGAACCTGCTTCTGCCTCTCCTATGGCTGACCTAGCTCCTGCTTTACTCCTTCCAAGCTCCCAATCCTATAGCTCTGCTCCCCTGACCTTCCTGGGACAGGTCCTACCTCAGTTTTCATCCCCCTCCCTGGCCTTTCCCTGCTCTTCTGGCTGTGCTCACTAATCACAGATGGACTCCTTTGCTCCTTAAAGGTGCCCTAGGAGCTTTTAGAGCTTCTTTCCCCATTCCTGGAGCACATTCCTTTAGGGTTTTAAGCAAAATTAAGTCAAGGTGATGATCAGCCCTAAGTTATGGGGGGCACCAACAACAGGTTAAGCCCTGACTAGACACTTGATTTTTTCCAATCCCCACTGCCATCTTGTAAGAATGTCACCCTCAGGTTAGGAAACAAACTCAGAGAGATCAAATAAGTAGCCCCAGATATACAGCAAGGAAGTGACTGAGTTGGGATTTAAATAAAGGTCTTTTACTCCAAGACCAACATGCTTTCTGTTATATCTTAATTTCAATTCTCTCCTGGGATTTCTGTAACTCGGCTCCAGTGGCCTCAAAGACTCCTCACACTGAAAAATGTCTCCTTTCCCTTGCCCTCTCTCAAACATACAGTCCTTTATTTCACAAGAAGATTCCAATGACAGATAATAGTTTAAAGCCTGATTCTACTCAGAGAGATTCATACTTACTAAGCAAGGAGTAGGCAAGCCATGGCTTATGGGCCAAATCTCGCCCACCACCTGTTTTTGTATGACCCACACACTAAGACTGCTTTTTTACATTTTTTAAAGGTTGGAAAACATCAAAGAAAAAATAATATTTTGTGACACGTGAAAATTATATAAAATTCAAATTTCAGTGTCCATATATAAAGTTGTATTTGGGACATAGTCATGCCCATTCATTTACATGTCGATGGCTGCTTCTGTCCCACAAAGCAGAGTTGAGTAATTTCAAAAGAGATTGTGTGACCTGCAAAGCCTAAAATATTTATTATCGTGACCTCGATAGAAAATGTTTGCAGACCCCTGGATTATGCTAAGGGTGTCATGTTTTGACAGTAAAATCTCAGGCATTGATCATGATGGAAGCAGAATATGTAAGACTGACATCACACGGTAATCTGGGAGTTGATGGTGTAATTTGCCCAGTCCCTAGGTTGATGACAGTGAAGAAGGGCCCCATGGAGTGCTTCTAGCAATATTGATTGGGTAGGTCTAAGGGAGGTATTCTGACATCCTCGATAATACAAACTACTTAATCTGATCATACCAGACATAACTTCAAACCTAAGCAACACTTCAAAGGAAATCCTGTTGGGAAGATGCCTGGACGAAGTATTAATATTTGTAACCAAGGAGAGTGATCCAGCCAATTAGGCCAAGAAACACGCCACAGTTCTGAGGTCTCACCAACACAGTACCGTCTGCTCATGCACACATCATTTTTATCAGCCTCATAACTCTTTCATCTGGGAAGTATCTTGGTCTTCTAAGCCCATGACCACTGCAAAGAGAACAGTTATATCCTGACCCAAAAAAAGATATTGTTTTTCTCATGCTACCTTAACTTCTTTCCAACAAGGATAAAACAGAGAAGCAAGCATCCCTCTGCCATCCCTTTCACCCTGGCTGTCACTGCATTCTCATCAGCAAATATCAAGAGAAGTGATCAGGGCCCCCACTGTGACTCATTACTCAGACGTGAAGGCTGCTGTCTTCTTCCTTCTGTTCCCTGAAATATGAGAGATAATAGAAATGAGGTTTTTTTGGTTTCTTTCTTTTTTTTTTTTTTTTTGGCTCACAGCCAAATTTAATGCTTAGGTACCACAACTATCCTTAGCCTAGATTGTAATGTCCTAGAATTAGGATTGTAACGTCCTAGAATTATGTCCTAATCATGTCCTAATTCTAGGACACTACAATCTTCCTATCTCTAAGACACTACTCTAATGTTTTGTTCTTACTTCAATAATTCTTTTAATATGTAACTTTCAGTGTCATATACCTTAAATAATTTTTTTAGGTAACAAGGGCATAAGGAATAAAAAGATTTTATGTGTATACACAAATGTATATATATATTTGTGTATACAATATATAATTGTATGTAATAAACAATATTATACTTAATAAAAAATAACCGTTTACTGTGCACTTGCATGAGCCAGCCTCTTTACTAGGTATTTTACGTACCTCACCTCAGTTAATTCCTTCACAAACCTGTTTCTTATTGTCAGTAGATGAGGATGATTCATTACCAGGGCCTAATTGCAGGTCTGACTCAGAATTGCCAAGGTCAAGCCAGGACTTTGGGCAGAAATCGGTTACAGACTCCAGCAAGAGACACTAAGTCTAGGAGGACTTGTCAATTCACCAGGTGCTCAGAACATGTACAGATGTCAGAGAAGGGTGAGAGCTGGGGAGCAAGCTGGAGTTACTACCGTATGGCCAAGAAGCATGGACAGGGAAAAGCATTCCTTTCCACAGCAAAGATTTACAGAACATCTCCCAACACAAGGAGTTTAGGGTTGGACAGAGAATGTTACAGCTCTCTACTACATAAAGTCCAACGGAATGCTATCGGTAAACTGCTTTGGGAATTCAGTATCCCTTCAGCTCTGGAGGAAATAATAGGTGCGGAATCAAGGAATTCAACAGCCACTGATTTAAGTGTCCAATATGCAGTCCTCTGGTCAATGGGATATAAAGATGAATGAGACACTGTCACACCACTGCTCATCATCTAACAAAGACAGAATGCGTACAAGGGAAGACTTCCTGGAGAAAATGTCATCAAAAGTGAGTCTTATATACCCATGGGCATGGTAGCATTATTTGCAATAGCCAAAAGGTGAAAGAAAACCAAATATCCATCAGCAGATGCATGGATAAACAAAATGTGGTATATCCATACAATGGGATATTATTCAGCCATAAAAAGGAAGGAACTTCTGATACATACCACAACATTGCTAAACCTTGAGGACATTAAGCCAACTGAAATAAGCCAGTCACACACACAAAAAAGACAAACACTGTGATTCTACTTATATGAGGCACCTGGAATAGTCAAATTCATAGAGACAGAAAGTAGAATGGTAGTTTCCAGGGCCTGGGGATAAGGGGGATGGGGAGCTCGTGTTCACTGGGCATAGCGTTTCAGTTTTGCAAGATGAAAAGAATTCCACAGATGGATGGTAGCATAAGAATGTAAATGCACTTAATGCTGCTAAAGTGTACACTTAAAAATAGTTAAAATGCTAAATTTTATGTTACATGTCTTACCACAATTGTGTAAAATTTTTTTTTAAGTGAGCTTTAGTGATAAAGTCTCTTTTAGACTTTTCAAACAGAGAACCAAGGAGACATAAATAAAAGTCAGAATTAACAATGATCATAAGCCTAAGGAAATAGTCAAGAAGCAAGGATCTGAGGGTAGCCAGGGATTACTGAGAGCACTGAAACCTCGATGCCGGCGACAGCTCCATAGCTCAGGCTGTGAATTTTATGTGGAATCTGTTTAGGAGGAAATGGTCCCAAGCTGGGCCTTGCTGAAGAAAAATGAAGAGGATATCAGTTTAGATGCAGGGAAGCAACAATATCTAGGCCACTTTTTCTAAAGTAGTCACCTGGGAATCATGGGGTTTTGCTCAACTCACCTTTTATCTCTTTGTACCAATGACTTTAAGATTGGCAATTTCAGGCCACTCCCAACAAGGCACCATATCATTTCACAGAAGTGTGGAGAAAGCATGAGCAGAAAGCAGAAAAGTTCCCCTCTCTTCATTCATGATTCATGGAAAGGTCCCAAAAAGCTATCTAAGTTATTAGGACATACTCTGCAGGGTTTTGTGGCCTATAAGGCTGTTTGGGCTCCAGTGAAATCAGAACCTGAGACAAGGACTTGGGTGCGTGTGCTTCACTTGGAGGTGATCACAGATTATTAAACAAACGAAATGAGGAACCAGGGAAAGTAACACAGGGAAGGGTGGAAGACCAAGTCAGGATACACACCTGGGGTTAGAGCTGTTGGCCAAAGGGGCTCAATTTCTGAACTGGAAACTCCAGAGATGAGTACAGAATGCCTCCCAAAACTACCCATCTGAAAGACAAAGGGCTGGAGCCTTCTTCCACAAACTCCCATCCTCTGTTGGTTAAGGATTGACCTCAGGGGCATTCACTCCCTGACATTTCCAGGAGGGCTTTGCATGAGCCAAGCAGACCCTGGCAGCTCAGATAGACTCCAAGGGCAGAAAGCAGAAAGGAACTCCACACTTCTGTGCTACTGTAGGATGCTACCAAGTGAATCTGAGCTTTCAGCTACCAAATGAATCTGAGCTTTCACAGAAGTGTCCCCCACAGCCATAGCTAAAATCAGAAGTAGGCATGAGATATGGGGCACCAAAACTGTCTCTACGTGCACCTTTGTGGTCCTAGGATAATTTAAGGAAGACCGAGATAGTTCCAATGTATGGTGACTTGTGACATTTTATTATTCCCATAAAGCAACAAAGCTGGAGAAGCGACAAGGCTTTTTAATGGGCACTTCAAGCCTATCTCAAAAATATATATTATTGAGATCCTAAGAACTTGCAAACCCCAAAAAACTTCTTCCACAAGTACAATATTACACAAGTGTCTCAAATGCAGCCACTTCCAGCAAAGTAACATGACCCCTCATAATACGACAAAGTCATGGAGAATGTTGTCAGACGTCACAAGGTGGCAGCCATGAGAATGCCCCTCCTAGCCCTCTACCTAAAGGAATCACAATTAACCAATGGCTCCAGATGCTGTGAGCTCAAATCCATGGATACATTTGTGCCATGGCCATACTTCCACGGGTTGCTCCCTGCTGATTACTGGGTGCAGCAGGGATTCCAAGGCAGGTCCAGCCCTGGGAGATGCAGAATTCCTCTGATGAAGAGTGTAGCTCACAAACTTCCCTATGGCCTTGCAGAACCTTCAGTAGACTACCCCATCCTTAGACTCTACCCAGCCGGCCTTCCTCTTCTCCTTCACTTCAAGGGCAGACGCGCATGGCATTCTGGCAGCTCTCCTAGTGTTTCCTGACTCCATCTCCATTTTTCTCTCACAGACTTTTCCTCTAATGAAATTCTTGCATATTTAATCCAGTCTTATCTGCTTCTCAGAGGACCTAGACGAACATGGGCTGTGCTGAAAAGTCCATGTGCCTACTTTCTCTTGTGAAATCTGTGCTCACTGTCCCCCTCTCTTCCCATACACACCTAAGAATATTCTTCTCATTGTTTTCATACTTGGCCTCAACCCTACGTTCAGATGAGTATCAATGTATATGGATTTTACATAGAATAGAGGAAATATATGTTTAATATTCCACAATAAGAAAGAGCTGATTACCTCCAGCAAGTATTCTAATAATTTAATAGATGAGAAAATATTGGGAGAAGAGGGGTATTATAATATTGTTTGATCCTGTAGTAATTATGTCTTCAGAACTGCAATGCTTTTGGAGGGACCCAGAAAAATTACCCTAAACTATACAAACAAATTTGTTGTGCCAGGCACCAAGGTACACTGCCCAGATCTCAAGTGAGTCTGCCAAGAGGAGTGCAGGCAGCTGGCACCTCTAGCTGCAGAGCCTTAGGGGTGAACCCCAGTGGTCAAGCCAAGGCCAAGGTCTCCCTGGGCAGCTCCCAGCCAATGACTGGACATGACAGGGGTACTAGGGCCAGACAGTTTGTGTCTGGCATACGCTGCTCTAATGGGTGATCTCTACTTTGGAGCTACACATCAGTACAGTGAGATCTTCTCAGATTTACTTTACAGGCTGAGGCTCTTTTTAACAAAACCTCCTCCCTTTCCCTCTCTTTCCACAGCTGTCAGATCTTCACTGTGATCTGAAGGCCTTCAGATGATGAAACTGAGCCCCAGAGACAGAGCATACCTGCCCAATCTTTCTCAACAAATCCATGTTCGAGCTAGAAACAGAACACACATATCTTCAAGCTCCAAAGTACAGCGTTCCACCCACATCTTGCTGCTTCTGCACCCCAGTGAGCCATCTTGTGGCTGTTGTGATCACCACAGTCAAACATCTTATACACTTAGACTCAGCAGTTGTCTCACTAGGTGCTCAGATGGCCAATTACATGTCTTCACATCTCCATTTGCTGTACTATAAAATTTAGAAGACACTTGCCTCACATCAGCTCCCAGGGTGAGGAGGAATAAAATACTTTTTGTAGCTGGAAGAAAAACCATAAATAACACAGAATTGTGCAGTCAGCTTTCACTTATCAGGGTAAATGGAGGGGTGCACTGGTGCAGATACACGACCTGGGGCTTCTGTGACTGCCAGAGCAGCATAGACACAAAAGACCAGAAAGACAAGCAGCTGGGGAGCTGGGAAGGAGCCCCAGATAAGCCTGGGAAGAGTGGCCCTGCTGAGCCAACCAATTTGAGCCCGATCTCTTAGTATGTGCTCTTTTGAATGGAAAAAGAGCATATGCAAGCAGTGCACAAATATATGGTTTTTAAGTATATGAAGAGAGAGATAGTCAAGCTCTCTCAGTATTGTAGAAATACAAAATTAAACTTAATAATAACTTAGCATTATAAATTCAGATTAGTAGAGATCAACACGCAATATTGGTTAGGGTGTATAGAAACAATGTATTCATGCAAATGTAAATTGTGCACATTTCTCCAGAGGAAAATTTGGCAATTTCTACTAAAATATGAAGTGTTTATACACTTGGACTTAGCTACCCCACTTCTAAGACTTTATGATATAGATCAATTTGCACAGATACACAAGTGCACAGGGTGATCATTGCCACAGAATTTGAAACAGCCAGTCCCCAGAAACAGATTCAATGGCTACCACGAGAAGAAAGTTTAAATAAATTGCAGTGAATATGCAATAATGATATGCAATGGAATGTGCTAATATGGAATAATAACATTGAACAACAAATAGGCAGATGCAGGATGGGTTACTACTTAAAAAATACAATATACACATATATGCATATGCTTGTATATGCAGGGAACATTTTTGGAAGAAAACAGAAAAACTGAAAGTACCTACTGTTCTGAGAAGGGACTGATAGTGGGAAGGAGACAGTTTTCACTGTATAACCTTTATACTATATTTTCACTATTTCTTTGTCTTATTTGAAAAATAAAAAACTAGTTAAAAATACATATTTTCTTCCTATAACACTGCTCATGGCAGTAGAAATAAAAATAACATCAATAATAACAACCACCAACCTGTGATTAGCACTTTATATTCCATTCAACATTTCCCACCTATTTCCCTGATGTGGGCAGACAGAAATGATTTCTACCCCTTTTTCTCAAATAAAAAAGCTAGAGCCAAAGAGAGTGCTTGAAGTGCCCAAGGACACTGGAGAAGTAATCTGGAAGGGACCACTCTTAATTTTACCATCACTCATACCCACATCTTCAAGGAAAGAATTGATGAAGAAGTATCCTAATTTCCATGCTTTAAATCCTGGGAGCTTTTCTTTCCACATCTTCTCTCTCTGCCTCACAAAGAAGAAAATCATTGTCTTCTAATTTAAAAAGCAACAAAGCAACACTGAAGTTTTAAATAAAGGGACAAAATAAACTTTTGGCAAATGCAGAAAAAGAAAGAGTCACAGAGGACTTTCAGAGAAGGTGGCCTGGAATGGAAGAATGAGCCCAGATCCTGTGGGGACAATCCTCCTTCATTCTGCGTTCTCTGCTGAAGTCTTTGAACTCATTCCTTTCTCTCTACCCAAAAGAGCCAGTAGGGATTCCCTGGGAAATCAGAAGAGAGATTCCAGGGGCTGTTTTTCCACCAGGGATGGAGTGTGGAGGAAAATACTGGAGAGGGTTAAAACAGAAGGACCTCTGCCCTGCGGGGCCTTAAAGAAATGCTCTGGCTGAGCTCCTGAGATGAGATAACCTTGGCTTGAGAGCTTCCCGCTGTTGAATGGGCAAATCACTGTGTGCATTCAGCTTCTTTCCTTGGAAACATTGACATATTGAATCTTGTCTCAGTATCTGTAACACATCAACAATGCACGATCCTCAGGGGAATGTCCACAATTTAACAATTTATTGTTGAGTAAGAAGGAAATTATAACGAGACACACATTCACACACATGCATGCATATTCATTACGTATATATAGGATACATGTTATCAGTAGTCTTCTTGGAGTATTCAAATTGACTTTTACAATGATTTGCGTTTTTTAGTATTTACCAATTTTCCAATTTTCTGTAATATGCCATGTTATTTTTACATTTAGAAAATATACATATTTATATATAATATATTATAAAGATATATATATAATAAAAAGATATATATATGTATATGTACAAACATACATATATATTTTTGAGGCAGAGTGTCACTCCCTCACCCAGCCTGGACTCACTACAACCTTCACCCCCTGGCTTCAAGCAATTCTCGTGCTTCAGCCTCCCAAGTAGCTGGAATTACAGGAGCCTACCACCACACCCAGCTAATTTTTGTATTTTTATTAGAGATGGGATTTTGCCATGCTGGCCGGGCTAGTCTCAAACTCCTGACCTCAAGTGATCTTTCTGCCTTGGCCTCTCAAAGTGCTGGGATTACAGGTGTGAGCCACCACGACCGGCCAGAAAAAGTATATATATTTTTAAATAAAGACCATAAATACAATGAGGGAAGCTTAAGAGATAACTGCTTTGGAGTTAGGGTATGAGAATGCTATATACTTGAGGTCAGGAATCCAGAGTTACAACCACCATGACCAGCATTTCTACCCCCTTGGTTCTCCAGGATTAGGGTCTGTTAACAGGCACCTAACATTTCTGACTGCCATTTCCATTAAACAGGGTAACCTGGTGGTAATCCAGATTTCAACTAGATTATGTTGCTGACAGCCTTCTCCTGGTTGACCTTTACAATGTTAAAATGATTAAATGAGAAGCCATAAGACTGAGGCAGCTCTAGTGCATTGGGTTTCCATATAAGCAAACCAAAACCCAACTCAGTATAAATGGTAATATTTTAGGCAAATAAAAAACTGCTATCTCCTTATTGGGACTTTCCTCTGGAATGATCCAAATAGAGCTACCGCTCCACTTTAACAAATCTTTTTGTTTGTTTTTGTTCCCTATCAAAGCCTTACCCTTGTGCCCCTCCAGCAAATCCCCAAACCAGTTGCAGTTTGGAGCTGCCTGACTCATGAATCACTATTGATTTTAAAGTTTATCTTTTTTTTTTTTCGAGACAGAATCTCACTCTGTCTCACTCTGTTGCCCAGGCTGGAGTGCAGTGGCACAATCATGGCTCTCTGCAGCCTTCATCACCCCAAGTGATACTCCCACCTCAGCCCAGGTAGCTGGGACTATAGGCATGTGCTACTATGCCTGGCTAATTTTTTTGTAGAGACATACCCTGTTGCCCAGGCTGGTCTTGAGCTCATGGCATCAAGCAATCTACCTGCCTCAGCCTCTTAAAGTGGTTTAGATTACCAGCATAAGCCACCATGCCTGACCTTTAAGTTTATCTTTTAACAAAAGTTATTATCAACATGTTGTATTAGTCAGTTCTCACACTGTTATAAAGAACTCCCTGAGGCCAGGTAATTTATAAAGGAAAGAGGTTTAATTGACTCACAGTTCTGTATGGCTGGGGATGCCTCAGGAAACTTACAATCATGGTGGAAGGTAAAGGGGAAGCAAGGAGAGAGAAGAAGAAAGGAGGAACTTCCAAACACTCATAAAACCATAAGATCTCATGAGAACTCACCAGTTATCATGAGAACATCATGGGGGAGACCACCCACCAGAGTAGAGAAGTTTCTACCATCCTTCTCTACTCTGGTCCCTTGCTACTGATGAGCACTGCCTCCTTGACCAAACTTTAGCCACGCTTCTCACAGAACCCTCTTCTTGACTGAGCCTTGTCAAGTTTTAGCAAGAATTGGACCCAGCTTTAGCAAGAATCCTGCTAAGCCATTTAGCAATAATTCTCCCACCCTTGACATCTAATCCAGTTCCTCTTCCCTCACCCTGCATACCTAACCAAGATTTTCTTGATACTTTTCTATCCTCTCCCTCACCCTGCCTGTTGGCTATAAGTCCCCAGCTGTCCCTTTTATATTTGAAGTTGAGTTCAATCTCTCTGCCCAATTGCAATAGTCTTGAATAAAGTCTTCCTTGACATTTTTCACAAGTGTTTGCTGCAATTTCTCTCTAATACTGCTCAAAATGTGGGCCATGTTCCAGCAGCATCAGCATCACTTAGACACTCATCAGAAATGCAGAACCTTAGAGCCCACCCCAGAACTGCTGAATCAGAACCTCCACTTTAACAAGATCCCCAGGTAATTTTTGTGGATATTAAAGTTTAAGAAGCACTGCTTTTGTCAACATGGCCTCAGCTCCTTCAATATGTGTGGAACCGTAATTGTAGACTTTCAGGGCAGCCCCCATAGGACCAGCCATTCACGACCAGCTGAGGAGACTCATTGACTTGTGGCCTGTCTCATTTTAACTCTCATCCTTTCAACCTCTTTACTCACCCTCTCTTGGACTCCATTTTCCATGCACAATGCCTAAAGCATGAGTTGTCAATCATTCCACTATCCCCAGTTGCATAGGTCTGAGATAGAAGGAGATCCTTTGATTCCTAACGGTGGTGGAGGGGAGCAGGGTAAGAAGCCCTCACTAAGGTCTGGCCCTAGAATGGAGTTTCAAAAGGCAATCAGACTTTTAACACATCCAAGATTAACCTTTTGTTTGTATATGTCCTCAGCCAGTGTCTTTTCCCCTGCTCTACCCTAAGCATAACAAAGATCCCCTTCTATTATATTCTGGGGAGCGAGGATAGGAACAGGAGTGGTGAGACTTTTTTGTCCAGACATGTGACATGGATAATCATTTGATCCAATGAAGCCATGCATCTAGTGCCAACATGCCAAGAGCGTCTGGATTAGGGTTCCTAGGATATATTTACACTATTATAAAAAGTTATTCTTTGTTGATCTGAAATTAAAATTTAGCTGCTGTCCTGTATTTTATCTGGCAACTCTGGCCTGGCTCTATTAGGAATATTTTCAATGCTCATGAGTGGGATTTCAATGTCACAAGAAGGTAAGATCACAGGACAAGACCCCCTATTATTCTCTCCTAATTAGAACATAAATTGTTATTGGCAGATTTACCCCTTCTACCACTCTTCCCATCTCTTACATAGATGAGGCTTATCGTGGAAAAGGGAGAAGGAGATCTAAATTTGGAAAGTATTGGGAAATACTATAACAAGAAAAAAGGTGTTTTAATTTCTACATAGCTCTTTTAAAGCACCCTCCCTTATAGCAATTCTGAGATATCTCATTGTCTGTTCAGGAAATAGCATGACATCACTAATATATTCTTAGACTTAGTAAAAAAGACAATTTCTTCATGTTTCTTTCTGGTGTTTCTCTTTGGACTCCAAGGAGGTCATGGATACACACCAGTGATAAAATTATGATCTATCCTCCTTCTCTACTTCGTACCCCACGACCTTGCCTGGTTAAAAAAAAAAAAAAAAAAAAAAAGTATCTCTCCTCCAAACTGAGTCATTGTCTTCTACCTCTCTCAGAGCTCTGTTCCTATGCAGTTTTATGCTATAGTTATGTATGACTTAGGAATTTCTATGGTTTAAACTGTGAGCTCCCTAAGGATAGGGGCATGCAGCTCCCCAATTCCTGGTCCCAGGTCCTGCCAATGGATAGCCCTCCACAAAAGTTTTTTGAATGAGTCCTGTATGGCTTTCTCATAAAGCTAAAAACAAGACCCCAGCTAGACTTTCACTTGACTCTACTAGATTGTGATCAGAATGGAAAATGAAATGACATCAGTTTGGTCCAGAATCCCTGCCAGAGCTTACGGTTACAAAAACTACTGGCAACACTCTTTACAGGGCACTCTCAAAGGACTTTCTTTGGCCTCTGAATGTACTGGAGCTTTTGAAATGGATGCAAGCCCTTCCATGCCTGCTGGGTTCCCCTTTATAATCCACTACAACCAATAATAAGAAAAAAAGGTGCTTATATGCTACTACTTTAGACACTTTCTTATTCAGAACTAGGAATGGCCCCAGGAGGTGAGGCCTCCAACCTCTCAAGCAGGAGAGAAATAATAACCTTTTCATACTCTTTGCCCAGACTTGTGGAAGCCCAGGGTGTGAGTACGACAAATCGTAGCCAGCTGCGAGATTCCAGGCCAGCTCAGAATGAGAAACCTATTGCATAGGGGGCTTTCACAGATAAAAGCCCAAGTGCACAAAAGATACCACACTCATCCCCATGGAGATTTCAGGTCCAGCTGAGGCCCCGTATCCCAGTGAGAGTCTCCAGTGGTCCTTGAAGTTGTTCCCACAGTTTATCTAGACCTCATGCTGCCCAAATCACATAATCCTTCAAGCCTAGGGGGTTGTTTTCTCCTTTTTCTAACAAAAAGGCACAGGCTAAGTGATTCTGAGGACAGAAAACTTCAACCTGCAAGGTTCACCAACCTCACTCTCTACTCCCAGTGTCTCTCTTGCCATTGAAAGTAATATCAAGAACCACAATTACTTTTGCACCAACCTAATATTTATACTTGTTATCCCAGCAGGAAAATACAGCATCCTTTCAGTAATGGACATCGGCTGATTTGCCTGCCCTACATCCACCGCTTGTCATTCTGACGCTGTTAGTCATAGCCCCCTAAGCCACTCCCCTTGGTGATGGCAAGGGTCCCAGATCAGGCCAATCATAATCCACCATGCCCCTGGCAACAGCGGCTAGTCTGAGAAGAGAGCATGTTACTCAAGGGGGGCTGCCCGGAGCTCTTCCCCAGAACTAATGCACAGACATCACATGTAAGCAGGCACTTTCCTGCTGCAAGGGGTCACTGAGCTAGGAGGAGGGGAATCTGGGGCTGAAAGCAAAGACCTGCCTGCAGAGAGAAGCCAAACAAAGAAAAAAGAAGAGAGATGAGAAATGGGAAGACATGTATACATATCACTGCCAAGGTTCTGTATCCTGTAGTTCTTCCCTTGATCTTGGAAGCTATTCCACTTTCCAATTCCTCTTTTGCTTAAGCTAGATGACATTGTGTTTTTATAGCTCACAACAGAAGGAGTCATGACTAATATTCTCCCTGAAGTTCTTTCTAACTGGGATAGACCCTTGAAGAAATACACCGCCTCTTAATTATTTCAAGGTAAAAGAGAAGCGAAAAGAAAGAAGAATGTATAAAACTAAAGACTTACATAACCGCTGTAGGGTATGGCTATATCTAGCTGAGGGAATCTGTCCTGAATAATAAAATAAGTAATAACCCAACAACAGGGACAACTAATATTCTGAGGCACTGCTGGCCGTGCCCATGGAGAACTTGCCCCTATCCCCCTGGTCAAACTGGATGATGAGAAGTGGACAAAACTTTGATTAAACTGAGTCAGATAGAAAGAGCTGATCCAAAACATCACACAGAACTGAAGTATGAGGCTGCCATCTTGGGGTATTGCAACAGACCAAACGAAAGTACAGTTGTCTGAGAACTACCAGGAGAGAAGAAAAAAAAAAACAGGTTCTTCCTTCTTCTTAACTACTCTCCCTATTGAAACACATCATTTGTTTACTGACCTAGTGTAGCCAAATGAAGAAACTACTATTTTAACAGTTGGCACCTATGTATTTATTTTATTTGTTTGGGTATATTTTTTTTTAGAAGAACCCATCTTTATTAAGAAACAACTTTGCTAGATTGCTTTGAGTGAAGAAGGTGAGATCCCAAACCTGCCTTGTAAGGGAAAAAAGAAGTAAAGAGAACAGTAAACTTAGCTGCAAAAGAAGTGATCCAGAATATTGGAGGTTGGCAAGGGATGTGAGATGGGACCAGACTCTTGGCAGGAAGCAGGAGCCTGCAGACTGGAGTGCTGGTGAGAGGTTCTTTGTGGTGGAATGGTCAAGGAAGTTTTAAGAACAGAGCCTCAAATCTATACTTTTAAGATTTTTGTATTTAAGACTCATAAACATCTTTTATATCTTCCATCTTCAATGAAGTCTGACAATACACGTGCACGGGCAAAGAAGAAGGAAACAGGATGAGTACCCTGTCTGGTCTGCATGAATGTGAGCAAAGAATACAGTGGTGGGAGATGAGATGGGAATGAGCTCATCAGCAAGAGAAACCTGGTCCTAGAAATAAGATCACCACCACCCCCAGTCAGCTTTTCACATTTTGGGAAGAACATTGACTTTTCACAAAATGCGGGTTAGAAGTCATTTTAAACTTTAGGTTTAAAGACAATTCATTTTAAACTTTAGGTTTCCAAAACCCTTTGCCCATGTCTCTGACATGAATACTAGACTGTATTTTCACATACTTTGTGGACTCACAAACTTGAGCTCTTTGAGGACAGGGGCACGTCTTACCCATACTAATACCTAGAACAATGTCTGGCATGCATTTTTAAATTAATTATAAACTTTGTATTTTAGAGTGGCTTAAGATTTACAGAAAAAAAATTGCAAAGACAGTATAGAAAGTTCCCCTAAACCTCACACCAGGTATTCCCTATTATAAGTATTTTCCATTAGCATTGTACATTTGACATAATTAATAAATCAATATTCAAGCATTATTATTAACTAAAGTCCACACTTTATTCAGATTACCTTAGTTTTCATCCAATGTTCTTTCGCTATTTCAGGATCCCACCCAGACATGTCTCTCTGTGCTCCTCTTTGCTATGACAGTTTCAGAGAATTTCCTTGTTTTTCAAGACTTAGACAGTTTTTAAGTTGTGGTCAAGTATTTTGTACAATGTGATACATTTGGAATTTGTATGACCTTTTTCTCATGATTAAACCAAGGTTGCAGAGAGGAAGACCATAGAGGTAAAGTGACATTCTCACCACATCATATCAAAGGTGCATGCTATCAACAGGACTTATCACTGTTAATTTTGACCTTAATCTTCCAGCTGAGGACGTGTTTGCCAAGTTTGTCAACGCAAAGTTACACTCCCCTTCCTCTCCTTTCCAGACTTCACTCTTTTGAAGAAGTCACAATGCACAGCCCACACTAAAGACATGGGAGCCATGCTCCAACTCCTTGGAGCAAAAATTTATCTACATAAATTACTCGCATTTCTTCTGCATAGGATATTTGTGTCCCCCCATCTATTTATTTATTTAATAGTTTATTTACATCAGTATGAATGCATGTATATTGATTTTATACCTTGGGTTATAATCCAATACTACTCTATTTTATAGATCATATTATCCCCAGTTGGCCATTGGGAGCTCTTGCAGTTGCCTTCTATGTCTCTTTGACATACCCAATTGTTGTGGAGTTTTTTGTTTTGTTTTCCTTTGTTTTCAGGGAGAGAGTTTTGGGGTGGGGATTGTTTTTGTGGGATTTTTATTTATTTCAGTCGGTTTTTGAGGAACAAGTGGTGTCTGGTTACATGGATAAATTATTTAGTGATTATTTCCGATTTTCTGAAAAAGGGCTTTTACCCAAAATATACGGGGGATTCTTAGAACTCAGCAATAAGAGAATAAAAAACCCAATTTAAAAATGTGCAAAAGATCTGAACAATCACCTCACTGAAGAAGATATTTCTGAGATTTTGGTGCACCCATCACGTGAGCAGTGTATGCTGTACCCAATGTGCAGTCTTTTATCCATCACGCACTCCCACCCAAAACTTCTGCATGGTAAAACAAATAAACAGCAGAGTAAACACATAACCCACAGACTGGGAGAAAATATTCTCAAACTATGCATCTGAAAAAGGACTAATATCCAGAATCTACAAGGAACTCAAACAAATCAGCAAGAAAATTATAAATAATCCTATCAAAAAGTGGGCTAAGGACATGAATAGACAATTCTCAAAGCAAGATACACAAATGGCCAATAAACATATAAAAAATGCCCAACATCACTAATTATCATGGAAATGCAAATCAAAACCACAGTGCAATACCACTTTACTCCTGCAAGAATGGCCATAATTTTAAAATAAAAAAATAATAGATATTGGTGTGGATGTTGTGAAAAGGAACACTTTCACAGGGCTGGTGAGAATGTAAACTAATACAACCATTATGGAAATTCCTTAAAGAACTAAATGTGGGTTTTCTTTTCTTTTCTTTTTTTTTTTTTTTTAGAACTTTCTGGCACATAAGATGCTCCAGGCTTATCTGGTATATTTCCTGCTCCAAGTCTTTAAATCTAGGAAGACCTAGCTTCCTGGTACCCATAATCTGGGTACCAGGTTCACTGGTTGTTACTAGGACATTGTTGACACTAGGCCCACTCAGCTGAACAAGGAAATATATGTACGTATACCAACTCAAGTACAGACACATACCTACAAATATTTCTTCATGTAACCATCCATATCTATTAAGCTGACATCAGTTCAATTCCAATACAGATGTGTAAGAGCATCTGAATTGCTAACGCACACTCCCATGAGCTACAACTTTATCAGCTAAAATACAATAATTCTTTTGCCTTTAGTTTTACAAATTCCACTCATATCCAAAGTTACTTAGGTCAGTACCTGTTCCCGAACCCCTTTCAGTGAAATTATTTCACACACTGTGACATAGTTAGACTGTTGTGTCACAGTCTACATTCCATCCTAAATTTCCATGACTTCCTAAATGCTTTTTTAAACTTGTGTACATTAAGGTTCACTGTTTGTGTGTTAAAGGTCAATGGGTTTTGATAGATACATAATCTTATTTGTCACAATTATAGTATTGTACAGAATAATATCACTGCCCTAAAAAAAAAAAAAAAAAAAAAAACCCTATGCTTCACCTATTCAACCCTCCCTTCCCCTCACCCAAGCCCCTGGCAATCACTTATTTTTGTATCGTCTTTATACTTTCGCCTTTTCCAAAATGTCATATCATTGAAATCAAACAATATGTAGCCCTTTCAGGCTGGCTTTCTCCACTTAGCAATATGCGTTTAAGTTTCATCTCTCTGCATAATATGCCATAGAATGAGTGGACTACAATTTACCCATTCATCTATTGAAGCACATCTTGGTTGCTTCCAGTTATTGGTGGTTATAAATAAAGCTGCTATAAACATTTCTAGGCAGGCTTCTGCGTAAACATAAGTTTTCAGATCAGCTGGAGAAATAACTAGGAGTGTACTGCTAGATTGTGTGGTAACACTGTGTTTAGCTTTATAAGAAACTGCCAAATTGTCTTCCAAAGCCACGGTACCATTTTACATTCCCACCAGAAATGAACGAGCATTCTTGTCGTTCCACATCCTTGCCAGCAATTGGTACTATCGGGTGGCTTTCTTTGTTTAATTTTAGTCATTCTAGGAGATGTAGTGATATCTCATTATTTTAATTTTCAGTTCCCTAATGACAAATGACGGTTTGCATTCTTTCATGTGCTTAGTTACCATCTGTATATCTTCTTTGGTGAAGTCATCATTCAGATCTTTTGTTCCTTTTTAAATTGAGTTTTTTGTTCTCTTATTGCTGAGTTCTAAGAATTCTCTGTATATTTTGGATACAAGCCCTTTTTCAGACATATGCTTTATACATATTTTCTCCCAGTCTGTGGTTTGTCTTTTCATTCTCTTAACAGTGGTTCTTAAAAGTCTGCTTTTTCAGACTTTGTTCATTTAATAAGGTCCTACTTGTCAATTTTTTCTTTCATAAATCATATTTTTGGTATTGTATCTAAAAACCCATTGCTAAATAAAAGGTCACATAGATTTTCTCCTGTATTATCTTCTAGAAGCTTTACAAGTTTGTGGTTTATATTTAGGTCTATGATTCATTTTGAGTCAATTTTTGAGAAAGGTGCAAGGTCTGTGTCTAGGTTGGGTTTTTTTGTTTTGGTTTGGTTTTGATTTGCATACGGACATCCAATATTTTCAGCACCATTTGTTAAAAAGACTATCCTTTTTCTCTTAAACAGCCTTTATTCCTTTGTCAAAAATCGTTAGGCTATATTTGTGTGGGTCTATTTCTAGACTCTCTATTCTGTCCCATTGATCTGTTTGTTCCCCCACCAATATCACACTGTCTGGACTACTATAGCTTTGCAGCAAGTCTTGCAGTAAGACACTGTTCTTCTCTTTCAATATTGTGTTGGTTTTTGGGGGTCATTTGCCTTTCCACATAAATTTTAGATCAGTTTGTCAATATCTAAAAAATAGCTTTCTGGAATTTTGATAGGAATTGCATTGAATCTATACATCAAATAGGGAAGAACTGACATCTTAATAATATTGAGTCTTTCAATCCGTGAACACGGAATATCTATTCAGTTTGATCTTTTATTTCTTATGTCAGAGTTTTATAGTTTTCCACATAGAGACTCTATACATATTTGTTAGATATATACATAAGTATATCATTTTGAGGGTACTATTAATATCTGTTATCTTTTTATTCCAAATTCTAATCATTCATTCCTTGTATAAGAAAGCAATTGACATCTGTATATTACCTTGTATTTTGTGATCTTGCCATAATTATTTATTAGTAGACTCTTTGTGATTTTCTAGAGAGACAATATACAGAATCGAGAAAGGTGTATTTCTTCCTTCTCAATCTGTATACTTTTTATTTCCTTTTCTTGTCTTATTGCACTACAAAAGACTTCCATTACAATGTTGACTAGGGGTGGTGAGAAAAAAAATCCTTGCTTTGTTCCCAAATTTAGAGAAAACACCCAGTTCTCATTATTAAATATAATGTTAGTGGTAGGTATTTTAGATGTTCTTTATCAAGCTGAAGAAGTTCTCCTCTATTCTCAGTTTACTAAGAAATTTTGTCATATAGACATGTGTCTCCACCAGATCTCCCATCAAGGAAAGACTTGTTGCCCCAGTTTTCAGTTCTTTCAGGGTCTGCCTCAGCCACAGAGCTACCTTTCCCAAGGGCATATTTTTCCTGGGGCAACTCACATTCAGCGATTGATAGAGGGGTGTTGTAAAGGCCCAACCATTTTAGTACATCAGGGTCAACTGCGATGAACAGCCTATGCTCAGAGCTCCCTCTGGAGTCAGCCAAAGCTTTGCCAGGCCTACATCACAGTTCAACTTTTCCCTCTACCCAACCAGGATTCTTTCTCCTCCATTCAACAGGTGCTGATATCTGATAAATATCCTGTGCACCAAACTCTACCTCAGTGCTGACTTCCAAACACCCAAGCTTTCCCTATAGAGAAAACTTATTTTCCATGCCACTTCACAAATGACAGAGTGGCTTTTTTTCCTACCAGACCATCAGCTACACACACACAGACACACACACACACAGGAGTAGAAGGAGAAAAAAACATTTCCCTCACCATTTGGTTATCACTTAAGAGTGCTAAATTTTGATGCTTGGCCGTACGGTCTGTATCCATTTGCCATTGTCACTCAATACAGATCCTCTTAATTCTCCTTGTCCACATTGCAGAGTAATGCAGCCACATTAGCAGAAATGCTTGGACTCTAAAATGGCCTGGCTCCTACCCCTAGACAAAGGAATTCTAGTAGGCAGATGTCAGAACCAGAAAGCCTCTTCCAAAAGCAGCACTGCTGCAAAAACTACCAGACACAAAGCCAAAGAGGTCATCAGAGGCATCAAAAAGACGAAACACAAGTCAGAATCAGTCAGAGGATCATCACTAAGGGTTTTAGTTCACGATCAGATGAAACAGAGTGCTACCACCTAGTACAGTATATCACATATAAGAGTATATGCTAATTTTTGTGGGGCCTTTTTGAGAACCCTTTTATATTCAGGCACAGAAGATGCTCCAGGCTTATCTGGTATTAGTTCAATTTTATTGAACAAATTCAATAAATATTTGCTAAGTAAATTAATGAGCACACTCGGAATTAGAAGTTCTAGATCCTGACCCTAGTTTTTGTACACATAGTATACAATCGAGAGCCAACTATAAAACTACATATGGACTGTTTCATTTCCATGCATTCAACTTACAAACATTTCATCAGCTTTTTCATATTTGTAGATGTTTGGCTATTTCACAGTAGCGTTGCTAGCCAACTAATATTTCCATTTTAGTAGTATCTCCATATTTGAAGGTAAAGCAATATTTGTGCAATTATACGACTATTTTATTGCATTTGTTCTTACTAGTTTACAAAAATGAGTGGAGAAAGAAAAATGAATGTTGATTCCTGGCATAAGCATAGGTCTCATTAACTCAATACAATAGAGACAAAGATAGAAACCATTAGGCCTGTGGAAAGTGATAAGTCATTAGCCTCAATCAGATGCTCATTGACTTCAAGCTGGTCAACCTTGTGCTCTATTTTGAAAGCAAATAACAAAATGAAAGAACTTGTATGGAATGTATAAATCATCGAGAATAATGCCTAAAAGGTAAGGTGTAATTAGGGACATTAGAATGTTTTTCAGCTCTCTAGTAACAGAACCCACATGTAATATCATTGAAGTTTCATAGCTGACTTTTGCACAAGTTTTCGAAAGAACATTATGTACAAAATCAGAGGGATGGCTCAAATAATGCACGGCCTTCCACTCTTACAGAGTTATATATTACCCAGTAGACAATAAAATCTGTGACTGCAATACGGTTTTTAGTCTGTCATATTTATATAAACCTTGCTATTTTGTAAGTACAAATGTATTGGCAATTTTGTTGGCCTAATAGCAATCAGTACAAATAGATAGGTGTGGGTATAGGTATAGATGTACTTATGGCTATAGGTATGGATAAAGATGTACATGCCTAGGCACCTTAGCATACTCCCATTTCTGGAATGTGGCCCATAGTGTTTTTTTTAAGAGGAAAATATGGAAGGGACAATGGGGTAGAGAAGAGAGAAAGGGGGAAGGGAGACTTATAGGCCCAATTCCCAGCCCATCCCCTGAGGCTGACCACCTCCCTTTCTTCAGAACTAGGTGGATCACCTTACTCTGCTCCTCTTTCATTTCCAGGGCACCATTTCTATTATTAAGGCCTGAATCCAGCTACCTTATGATGATTTATTCTAAACAGGACTCTGGTTCACAACCACTCTACAGGATAGACTCAAGCATATAAGACAAAGGAAACTCAGCCTCTGAAGTGGAACAATATCTGAGGACAAGGGGTGGAGGAGGCCTCTTATTACTTCTTTTAAACAAAATACTTCAAATATTGCAGTCATTTCAATACTTTCATAAATACAAAAAATTGTCATTTGCACCAATTTTGCCAATGACATGAAAGCATTTCAAAGAATACACAGTAGGCATTTTTTTATTTGCAAATTTAACATGCGTGATTTTGACAATTTGTGAGAGATCCTGGAGGAGCATGACATGTAGCAATTTGTAATTTTGCTAAGGCACTAATTTGAATCACCTCCACTGTGAGCTAGTGTGTGGGCAATTAGTCATTTAGGTGGTCAATGAGCCAATACCTGCATCTTGATGCTAGTTTGTTGCTCATTGTTGATGAATCTGGGGGATTCTGGAAAGTTTCAAGAAAAATATACAGTCTACTACACAGTTCAATACAATTAGCTGTTAGAATTGTATACGTAAAAATGCAGATAGATCTCATTGGGGATGACCCTACCTGACCACTGGGGCCAATTGCTGGTGTCAAGAGTGGTCAAAACCAGATAACCTACCTCTGTTTTACATTCTATCAGAGCATTGGGGTTATAATTGGCATAATAATCTAGCACTTACTCTTTTGCATCATATAAACATTGAGGTATTTTTAAAAATATTCTGTCCACCAGTGTTGAGTACTGGTATGCTTCCTCACCTGTGGTAGATACCATTCACTGCCTGCCAATGCCCATCCTCCACCTCTTTCTTACGGCCCCTCATTGTTGTCTATGACAGTAGTAGATCCAGTCTCTACTTTATCTACTCCCCTAATGTCTAGGGGTGGCCCTATGAATCCAGTTCTGGCTAAAGAGATGTAAGAGGAAGCCATCTGGGAAACTGCCAGAAAAATTTTGCTTTCCTATGAAAGTGACAGATGTGGCCTAAACCATTACCCCTGACTTTCTGCCTTGAACTTGGCCATGAGGACTAAAGCTATAGCAGCCTTCTTGCAACCACAAAGCCATAAGCAACAGAGAATGGCTGGGTTCAGGCCTTAATGGAAGGGATGGTGGCCTGGAGGTAAAAGCAATAAGCACAGAAATAATGGGAGCAACAATGTGCTCCTGACATTTTTGCGCCGCTGAACAAACATTACCTGTGTTCTTCATATAAGAAAAATAAAGCCCTGTTCTCTGTCAGCCTTCATAAGTCAGTAGATCTGTTTTCTTATAGCCAAACACAAAAAAATCACTCATAAAAACACATCATTTGAAAAGATAATGCCAATACCTCAAGACTCCAGTCCCACATTCTATGATTATAAAAGGCTAAGAGGTTCTTTGAGTGGAAAGCTTGATCCCTCAGACGTACTTACTTTACTCTACTAGACAGAGCATAGAGCTTCCACAGGAATCTTCTCTCTGATTTCCCCCACATTTCTTTCAGTGGGTGTTCTAGCCTCGGGAGAAACTGGACTTTTATCTATGGTGTGTCATGATATCGCTTTCTATCTGCCTCATGTTTGGTGTCACCTCTCAGTTACCAATGAACTATTTCAGGAAAGAGAAAAATCCTAGGGAAGGAATGGCAAAGGTTGTTAGTGGTTTATTATTTTTTTTCCGAATCAAATTAGAAAGACTGTTAAGAGCCCAGGACAGCCTGAAGACTTCAGAAAGGGAACTAAACTCCAGGAAGGTCCTCTCCAATATTCCTGTGACAAGTCTACCTACACATGTGCCGTGAAATATGCAGCTAACAAATTTTTTTCCAGGAACTCTACCAATCGGGAAGATATAAAGAGCATGCTTCCGTTTAAAGGGCAATAAACTTCAACTTAATTAAACTAACTTTTTGGAAGCAGCTACTAAGGGCCAGGTTGTATGAGAGGAGCCAGGGACATAAAAAGGGACAAGGGTCGTAGCTGCAAGGAGATCACACTGTATGGTCAGACATATGCTCCTTTGACAGATCAGCTGAGAATTCTCCATTTTCATTTTTATCCAGGTAGGAATGTAATAACTTCATCTTCCTGTATTCTAGTGTTTCTCCATCTGTATTACTAAGCCAGATGCTGTTTACTGTACCTCATGCTGGGGGTTGGGGGGTAGATAAGCTCATTAACTTACCATTCATCCTCAGCCTATGCCATTCTGCAGGCAGGATGCCCAGCCTGGATGTCAACTTTTTACAAAAAGCTATTGAAACTGTCAGTTATCTTCATAAGCGCTGCTCCGGTGAAAGAACAGCATAATTGGGGTGGGGGGTGCTAAATTGTTAGTGAGCTCATTTTTTTCACCAGCAACAATAACAAAACATATTTCTGGGGATAATGTATTTACTCTTATTACTTGGTTCATAGCACGTAAATTCCAAATAATACAACAGTGAAAAGTATCCAATTGCTTAGCTTTTAGGAGAGGTAGAACATATAATCTCTCAAGTTTCAAAAAATACAGAGATTATGGGACCCTATTTCTTTTTTTTTTTTTTTTTTGGTCTGATTTTAAACGGAAAAATCCTGATGCTTATTTTTCTTCGTAGATATTTGTATGCTTAAATACAAGGCAGCAGGACTATAAGAAAACCCCAGTGATTAACCCTCAAGGAAAAGATATAAATTTGAATGATCTATGACATTGTCCTCTAGGACACCGGATGGTTGAATATTAAGTCAACCAAAATGTAATTTCCAGTATCCTTTCCATCCCTCCTATCTATAAATCCAAGACTCCAGCAATTTGCCTACTCCTGCCCATCCCTTAAAACTCAGCTCAGCTGCCAAAACCCTAGTGAAGGCTTCCTCTCTCCTGTGAGCGTTGCTAACGTTTCTTTTCTCCTAGTATCCCTTTATCTACTGCTTTCTCTCACCATATTCTAATTGTTGTTAACCCTTCTGTCTTTCGCCTTAGTGACGTCCTAAGAGATGGGAGCCAAGTTTATTCACCTTGTATCCCAGGGCCTTGTACAGTTCTCGGTATACAGGATATCCTCAATAAGTGTTTGCTGAATGGGAAAGGAAGAATGAATTTGGGAAGGGTGGAGCATCTTGGTGGGTGCTTGCTGTTCAAAGAACTAAAGCTCCACGGTGCAGCAAGGGAAAAGGTCTCTGTCTCCCAGCAGAGGGCAGCAGAGAGCTTAGGCGCAGAAACTCCCTGCAGGATGATTAACTCCCCGGAAGAGGGTTTTCCCAGAATTATGGGTGGGAAAGGCCAAGTACCACCAAGAGAGGCAGCTGATTGGATTAGGTGGTAATTGAGATAGTTGAGAGGTGTTTGCAATTAATTTAAAAGGGGAGCCATGTACTTTACTGTCAACTGGTAGAATCTGGCCAGGTGTGGCTTGTCTGGGCCTCAGGAGGGACGAGGGAGAGGCTAATCCAATCCAATCTAATCTAATCAACTGCCCCTCATGAACTAGATCCCAGTGTGAGCCAAAGTTCAATTAGCCAGGGTAAAAAACAAACCCAAACTCACACATACAGACACAGAACTTTAGGGTGGAGAGGACAAACCCAGTGACACTAAAAATCAGGGACACATCATTCATTGTCAGATGTCACGGGGTGCTCAGGTAGGACATCAAACCTGGCAGGAGTGTAAAAGGACACTAAGAAACAAAAGTGAGTCCAATATAACTGGGTGAATTGTGTTTTATGGAACGGGGCCTCATCTGAAAGTCCACAGCCCTGGGAATTGGGGTCCCAGCAGGGAATGGGCTACACGTGTTCTCAACGTCTTGGTATTCACGAGGAAGAGGAAGAATAGAGAGCAAACCTAAACATCAACACAGAATGGGTCACTAATGGATAGCCAGAATTTTAAAAAGACCTAAATACTAGATAGCCTATGAGGCAGGAGCTGAGCAGGGAGACAAACCTTGAACAAAAGCCAGTGACAAAGAAAAGGTTCTGCTGGTCAGCTCAGAAATACCAAGAGTACAGGACCTGAGAGGAGGAGTCTGGAAATAGTTGTGTTTTGAAATCACAAAGTTGGCCAGGCGCGGTGGCTCACGCCTGTAATCCCAGCACTTTGGGAGGCCGAGGTGGGCGGATCACGAGGTCAGGAGATCGAGACCATCCTGGCTAACACAGTGAAACCCCGTCTCTACTAAAAATACAAAAAATTAGCCGGGCGTGGTGGCGGGCGCCTGCAGTTCCAGCTACTCAGGAGGCTGAGGCAGGAGAATGGCGTGAACCCAGGAGGCGGAGCTCTCAGTGAGCCGAGATGGCACCAATGCACTCCAGCCTGGGCGACAGAACAAGACTCAGTCTCAAAAAAAAAAAAAAAAAAGAAATCACAAAGCCTCTCCCTTGTCCCTCCTGAGGCCCAGACAAGCCACACCTGGCCAGATTCTGCCAGCCGACACTAAACTACATGGCTCGCCTTTTACATTAATTGCAAACACCTCTCAACTGTCTCAATCACCACCTACTCCAATCAACTGCCTCTCATGAACAAGGTCCCAGTGTAAGCCAAAGTTCAATTAGCCAGGGTAAAAAAACAAACCCAAACCCATAGACGCACGCCCTCACAGAGCTTTAGTACTGGGTTGCATTTTATAATTCCAAAGCCCTGGACTTTTACTGCTGACAGTACGGTCTGTGGAGCAAAAACAACATCATTACAGAGGAGGTTGTTGAAATGCAAAATCTCAGTCCCCACCCCAGACCTACTGAATCATACGTAATCTGCATTTTAACAAAATCTCCGGATGGTGTGTGTGCCTGTTAAATTGGAGAAGCACTATTCACCACCACCTGATCCCTGCCTGCATCTCCGACTGGAACAGGAGGCATTTTCCATCCTCACAACAATGTTCCAGCCATACCAACCTTCTTTTTGTCAGTCAGATATGCCATACTCAGGGCAGGCATGGTGGCTCACTCTTGTAATCCCAGCACTTTGGGAGCCTGAGGTGGGTGGATCATTTGAGGCCAGAAGTTCAAGACCAGCCTGGCTAACACAGTGAAACCCCATCTCTACCAAAAAATACAATAATTAGCCAGGTATGGTGGTGCACACCTGTAGTCCCAGCTATGTGGGAGGCTAAGGCAGGAGAATTGCTTGAACCCAGGAGGCAAAGGTTCCAGTGAGCCAAGATGGCACCACTGCACTCCAGCCTGGAGAACAGAGTGAGACCCTGTCTTTAAAAAAACAAAAAAAATCATGCTCATTCCCAACTTAGGATCTCTGTCCTCTCTGTTCCCTCTCTCCAGAACCATGGATGGGTTTTCTTGACATTCAGATCTTTATTTTCAGACCAGCTCTGCACAGAGGTCTTCTCTCCATACCCTATACAAATGAAATGCTTGAGCAGTCTCACCTACGTTTTGCAATTTGACTTCCATGCATAGCGCCTGGTTGTTTCCCTTGAACATTCGTCAGAATCACGCAGAGAACTGTTATAACCCAGATTCTTGCGTCCACCCGCAGAGTTTCTGATTCCGCAAGTCTACGGCAGAATCTGAGAATTTCCATTTCCAACAAGTTCCCAGGTGACGCTGACACTGTTAATCTGGGATCACTCTTTGAGAATCATCGGCACTGTCTCACTACCTGATGATATTTTCCTCAACACTCTTTTCTGTAGTGTCATCCGCACTCCACTGGAGTGTCTGTTCTATGAAAGCAGGGAGTTTGTATGTTCTCTTCACCCTGTATCTCTAGTGCATGATACATAGTAGGTGCTCTTTAATATTTGTTGAATGAAGAATGGAGTAATTAGTAGCTAATCCTTTTCATTGTAGATTTTGGATCGTCTGCATTTGGTTTAATCTAATTTTGCCAGAACTTTGCGTTCCATCCTCTACATATATGTAACAGTCGTGAGAGACTATTCGTTAGACACAATTTAACTACAAAAATGTAAGCCACACACAGAGTTGACATCTGTTATTGACAGTATATTTTAGGTTGTGAACTTCATTAGTTGGCCTTCTACTTGAGGATAGAGATTCCATCCAATACCATATTTAGAAAATAGCCCCTTCTTAATGACATGAACTCAGTGGCATTCTCTTTAAATTGGGGGCAACATCCTCTTACACACAACACTGAAAGAGGAAAAGTAAACAATTGGATATATTCATACAGTCGTTCTTTCATACTCTGCAGAGTAACATTTCTCATACATCACAACTAAATACGTCGTCATAAGGTTTAACTAATCACTATGAATACATCTCAGTAACAACCAGGTTCCTGTATTGCTAATAAGATTATACTTCACCTATCGATCCATTTGAGCTTGCCTGTAAGGATCCTTAACAAGTCACATGTTCCTGAAATTACTGAAACAACCAGTTCGCCGTGCAGTGCCTCAATCACCCCTCCATTTGCAGATTCTGGAATAGCCACATGTATGAATCCACAGATAACTGTGTTTATCTGCTTCTCCTGCTACCTAAACCCTGTCATAGCCATTGCTACCTCTACCTCCTCCTCTTCCTAGCTAGTTCCTCCTGGTGGTCCTCCTGCCCACATCTGACCCGACCAGACTCTGAATCTCCTCTCCCCTGTGAGATAGATTTGTTTTCAACTCTTTAATGCTGAGGTAGAAACCCTCCCTGAATAACAAGGGGCCAGAATCAAAGTCCAGGCTTGCAACCAACAAATCTACTGCTAAATTCACTCTAATGTTGGCCACTGGGAGAAGCACCTGGGGAAGAAGGATGGAACATAGCCTTGCTAATTAAGCCAGATTCAAGGTGTCTGGAGTGTTGTGTAAGATGCTGTAGTTAAATGTCAAAGTCAAGGAGTCAGCTGGTAAAATGACAAACCGTCCCTGTCAGAATGCTGACAGGCAAAGGCAGCAGTGGCTGGGGAGATGCCAGCTCTCTGTGGCTCACCTGTGTCACATCCATCCTTCCTGAACGCTTGCGACCAGCGACCACATTGAAGAAAGCAGATGGGCTTCCACCCGGCTACACTTGTAAGAGATCCTTAAAAATACTGACAGATGACAATGAGGGTCTCAGAGGAGGTCTCAACACAAGCCAAGGGCTGAGACCTGAATCAAACACAGTATCAATTCAATAAAGCCTATTTGAAGGCTTTGAATATCCACTTTGGCTGTGTACCTATGTATTACAAAACACTGGCTCAATTCTGAATTGAAAGGCCCTACAATGAATGTTATTTTAAAACACATTGTTTCAGTTTTCAACATAGAAAAAAATCTATTTTGGTGCAGGAACCTACAAATGGCCATTAATTCTGGCTTTGGGCCATAATTCCTTTTCTGTTTGGGACCCATTTGCCCATCTAACAGAAGCATTTGACTGACCGTTAATTTTTGTCATTTTTTTACATTGACAGCAATCCTATGAAGTAGAAAAGATTTCAGCTATTTCTTCCTCCATTTTATGGTGATAACCTCAGATTAAGAAAGATCAAGTGACTTGCATAGATTACAGCTATGAAGTGGTACAGCCAGGACCCCATTTATCAAGCAGTCCAGCTACCGGCCATCCGCAGCATCTCAGGCTGGTCTCTCCCCTTGGTTTCTTCAATCAGCCAGGGCTCTCTGACATCTTTATTCCTGGCCAGTGAGCCTGGGGTTGCTGCTTTCACATACAACTCGCTGTCAGTGGCTATGACTCTTTTCGTTTACTTTCAGCTGCCAGAAAAGATTCTTCTTCCAACCTCAATGGTGTTGGTAATTTCATCTTCCACTAAAAATATTTTTTCTACTGAAAAAGCTGTGGTGGTTTGTGTAGGGGAAACAAAAATTTAGATCTTAAATATCCTCTGTGCTGTATGTTCCTTCATTTGTGATGAGATGAACTTTCTTTTTCTTCTCCCTAGCCCCATCCACCTTATCCTCCTTCTAGGGTATGGCACATACAAAGCTTGGTACCAGAAGAAGAATTTAGTAATAAAACTCAGTGTGGAAGAAAAAGAGATGAAGACTCTATTAGCATCATAACAAACAGAACTCTGACATGGGATCAATGTTGGCAATATAAAAGGTCCAGTTGTCAGGATCAAAACCCACCACAACCGCCACTCATTCTAGAGTGGAGCTAAATAGAACTGGCTGGTTGAGAACCTGCTGCAGAGGCCAAGAAGAATAAACAGGTCTGAAGCTGAAGACAAAAGGCGGCTACTCCAAAACCTTATCCTACCTATGGGCTCAGTTCAACTTGAGAATAAAGGATCATTTAGAGTATTCTCTCGAACTGCATGTGCTTGATTCTCAAATGCTAATTGCTTGATAATGGACTGGATCACCATTGCCTCCTATAAACAGGGTCGTAGATTGGGTCATGCTACAAGTATTGCCTTATCATCAACCAAGAACCAGGCAGTGACATGAATAATAATATATGGCCTTTCCTTGAGAAACTCACAGTCCCAGGGACTTTTTGAAGATAGTGACGATGATGGTTAATTTTATGTGTTTACATGACTGAGCTAATGCATGCCCAGATAGTTAGTAAAATATTATTCCCAGGTGTGTCTAGGAGAGATTAGCATTTGAATCAGTAGACTCAACAAAGAAGATCAATCCTCACCAATGTGGGAAGGCACTATCCAATCCATTGAGGGCATGAATGAACAAGATGATGAAAGAAGGGTGAATTCTCTCTCTTTCTCTCTTCTTGAGCTGAGACATCCATCTTCTCCTGGCATTTGACAATGGAGCTCCTGATTCTTGGGCCTTCAGACTCCAGGACTTATGTCAGCACCAACCACCCACTTCCCCACCCTCCAGGTTCTCAGGCCTTTGGACTTGAACTGAATTACCCCAGCAGCTACAAATGGGATATCAAGGGTCTTCTCTTGCCTCACCAAATGAGCCAGTCCTCATAATAAATCACTTCTCATATCTCTCTTTACGTATTCTATTGGTTATATTTCTCTGGAGAACTTTAATACAATGACCACGGACGTTTAAACTTTTAAATGAGCTTGCTATTGTTCTCTCATAAAATTTTCAATGACGATATTAAGACTTCATCAAGACAATGGATACAGATGTGTGCTGCGGTCAAACCATAAATGAAAAGCAAAAACGAAACTTAGAGCAAAACCTTTGAGAACAATGACCTCTGTCCCTCTGAACACTGAATAATAACTAATATATACCATACTCAATTTTTCATATACCCAATTTCTTATTTTATAATAATATGAATACCTACAAGGTAAGTACTATTACTATTATACCCATTTCACGGAAGAAACCGAACATCAGAAAACTTAATAAACTTGAGCTCACTTTGCTTTTGCTTTTTCCTGAACTACCAATCCCAGGCTAACACAGTGCAGCAGGGGCCTGCCCTCTCTGAATAGAACAGCAGCAAATGCTAAGATATATTAAAGCCTTTGTTATAATTAACTTGAGGATTCTTCCAATGTTCTGGCTTGGCATGTGGTTATTGAATCTGGTTACTGAATGTTTGGTAGTAGGCCATTCTGCTTGCCAGTACAAATTTATTCACACTGAATAGCTTTTATTTTAAAACAACAAAATCACAGATAAGGCACTAAAAATACAGAGCCAAACTTTGCGAATTTAATGTCACAATCAAATTCAGGTATTTCTTAAGGAAAAAATGTCAATTGAGAATAGGATGTATAAAGACTTTATAAAATGCTACATTTTCTAATACTGCTTTAAGTTTATTTGTGTTGAAGTAAATGAAGATCGTTCTAATAAAAAATGATATTTTTACAGTTGGAAGTATTTTTTTTCTTTTTAAGAAACTTAGTTGTTTTTATTCCTCATTCTGATTCTTATGGACATATCTTACTAATTGTTCAATAGTGTTTCCTATCAGAGCTATTTGTGATATATTCCTTGAATGATTATGATTTGGAGCACTACAGAAAATTCATAAGAGTTTCTCTTCTGCAAAACATGTTTTCTAAAAACATAATAAAACACTGATGAAAATCCTATAACCATGTATACAAAAAAGATAGGAGGGAAGATACGAATAGTGGATGTGAAAAAGTGAGATAAATCCCCATCTTTCACCGTATACAAAAGTCAATTCGAAATGGATTAAGGACTTAAAGGTAAGACCTGATACTATGAAACTACTAGAAAAAACAAAAACAAAAACAAAAAAAAACACATTGATCTGGGGAAAGATTTTTGGGGGTTAGACTTCAAAAGCATCGGTAACGAAAGCAAAAACAGACAAATGTGATTGTTTCAAGCCAAAAAGCTTCTGCACATCAAAGAGAACAATTAATGAAGTGAAAACACCACCTACAGCATGGGAGAAAATATTTGCAAACTATCCATCTGTCTTAGTTTCTGTTGCTTTAAAGGAATACCTGAGACTAGGTAACTTACAAAGAAAAGAGGTTTATTTAGCTCACTGTTCTGCAGGCTTTACAAGAAGCCTGGCACCAGCTTCTGCTTCTGGTGAGGGCTTCAGGCTGCTTCCACTCATGGTGGAAGGTGAAGGAGACCAGGTGCATACGCAGACCACATGGTGTGGGAGCAGCGAAGAGAAAGAGGTGAAAGGTACCACCAGACTCTTTAAACAATCAGCTCTTGGAAATTAATAGAGGGAGAACTCGCTCATTACAACAAGGATGGCACCAAGTCATTCATGAGGGATCTGCCCCCATGACCCAAACAACTACCATTAGGCCCCACCTCCATTGTCGGGGATCAAATGTCAATAGAAGGTTTGGAGGGTCAAATATCCAAACTATAGCACCATCCAACAAGGAATTAACAACCAGAATATATAAGGAATTCAAACAACTCAAGAGCAATAAAACAAACAACAGCAAACAATCTGATTTTAAAATGGACAGAGCCAGGCACAGAGGCACATGCCTATAGTCCCAACTATTCAGGTGGCTGAGGCAAGAGGATTAAGCCCAGGAGTTTGAAGCTGGCCTGGGTACCACCCCAGTTGACCCCATTCCTAGAAAGACCCCATTCCTAATTTTTTTTAATGGGCAAAAGACCTGAACAGCCAGTTCTCAAAAGAAAATACACAAATGGACAAAAGTTAAATAAAAAAAAAAACTCAACATCACTAATCTTCAGGGAAATGCAGACCAAAACCACAATCAGATATCATCTCACTCCAGTTAGATTGATTATTATCAAGAAGATACAAAATAACAAATCCCGGAGGGCACAGTGGCTCACACCTGTAATCCCAGCACTTTGGGAAGCCGAGGGAGGCCGATCGCTTGAGGTCAGGAGTTCCAGACCAGCCTGCCCAATATGGTGAAACCCTATCTCTAGTAAAAATACAAAAATTAGCTGAGCATGATGGCGCACACCTGTAATCCCAGCTACTCAGGAGGCTGACGCATGAGAATCGCTTGAACCTGGGAGGTGGAGGTTGCAGTGAGCCAAGACCATGTCATTGCACTCTAGCCTGGGCGACAGAACGAGACTCCATCTCAAAAATAAAATAAATAAAACAAAATAAAACAAATCCTGAAAGAATGCAGAGAAAGGGGAATTCTTGTATACTGTTGGTGGAAATGCAAAGTAGTACAGCCATACGAAAAATATTATGGAGAGCCTCAAAAAACTAAAAATAGAACTGCTATATGCTCCAAAAATACCACTGCTGGGTATATATCCGAAAGAAAGGAAATCATTATATTGAAGATATACAGCACTCCCATGTTTATTAGAGCACTATTCACAATAGTCAAGATATGGACTCCACCCAAGTGTGCATCAATGGATAAAGAATATGTAATTTGTATACACAATGGAATATTATTCAGCAATAAAAAGAGTGAAACTCTGTCATTTGCAGAAACTTCGATGGAACTGGAGGTCATTATGTTAAGTGAAATAAGCCAAGCACACAAAAACAAATATCACATGTTCTCATGCCTATGTGGGAGCTAAACAAAAAAAAATAGATCTCATGGAGGTAGAGAGTAGAATAGTGCTTACCAGAGGCTGGGGAGGGAAGGAGGAAAGGCGGAAAAGAGAAGTTGGTTAATGGGCACAAAAATACAGTTACACGGAAGAATAAGTTTTAGTATTTGATAGTTCAGTAGGGAAATTATAGTTAACAATAACTTATTGTAGATTTAAAAATAGCTAGAAGAGAAAGAATTGTAATGTTCCCAACACAGGGAAAAGAAAAATGTTTGAGGTGATAGGTAACCCAATTGCCATGATTTGATCACTACACATTGTATATAGGTATCAAAACATCACATGTAGCCCCCAAGTACGAACTATGATATATCAATTTTTTTAAAGTTATGAAAAGATTTTAAAGGGAGGTATAGAATAAAAGGGAAAATGAGGAAGAGAAGACTGAAGTATTTAGAAGAGAGAAAAGAAAGGGGAAAAGGAAAGGAAAGAAAAGAAAAGAAAAGAAAAAAAAGAAAAGAAAAGAAAGGAAAGGAAAGATAGAAGAAAAGAAGGTTCTCCTTTTGGCTTTTGGTGTAATCCTGCCCTTTGCCATACTCATGTCACACACTCACACCATACACACACATATACATCATATACACACCACACACCACACACCACACACACCACACACCACACACACATGCCACACACCACACACACCCACATCACACACACATCATACACACACCATACACCACACACACACATCATACACACACACCACACCACATCACACACACACCACACACCACACCACACACACCCCACACCACATACACAAACCACACATGCCACACCACACACTCACACACCACACACACCATGCACATGCCACACACACCACACACACCACCCACACACGACACACACCACACACTACACACACACACCACGCACACCTGCCACACACCACACACACCCACATCACACACACATCATACACACCATACACCACACACACCATGCACATGCCACACACACCACACACACCACATACACATCATACACTCACACCACACACATCATACACACAAGCCACACACGACACACACCACACACACACACCACACACTACACACACACACCACGCACACCACACACATCACACACACACCACACACACCACACCACGCACACACCACACACCACACCACACAACACACACAACACACATCATACACACACACATCGTACACATACACCACACATTCACACACCACACACAATCACATACCCACACACAAACACTACGAACCACAGCACACACACCACGAATTGCCCAGCACACACACCACACCATACACACGGCACACACACAACGCCACACACCCCACACACCACATCACACACACCACACACATCACACACACAAACCATATTCATACACCTCACACACCACACACTACTTCTTTACAGTTGTCTCAGCCCCACACATCTGGCACAGGATGCAGAAGCTGGCAACATTTTGATGATCCAAGATATTCCTTTCAAGAATACAAACGAAGGCCATAAACACATCAATTATTTTCAATTGTTTTAAAATTAAAATTAAAAAGACTCTCAGAATGAAACCATTTACCAAAACAAGTTTTATGAAAGATGAATACTTAAGTTGCTTTCTATATTTGGTAATCTGCTGTACTTCTTTCTGAGTTTTTCTTAACAAAGAAAATATACTTATTGTGTGGATGGATGGACGAATGGATGGTACACAGAATAGAAATTATACATCGTTAAACAGCATAACCTCAGGCAGAATTTGTTTTCCATCCGTCCTCCTATATACCCACCCACCCTCTGACCCCTTGGAAATGTGGCTTAGACATAAGAATTTTATCATTGGGGAATATGTTGGTGGTTGACAAAGAAAATAGCATAAAATATTTTAAATTAGAACTGTCACATACGCCCATATGTAAGCATCTGAATGCGTGCATACACACACCAGCCCCAGGTACATGGAAACCATACCCATAACCCTCCCATCTACCAATATATAAAAGGAAATTCTGAAATTTGAATTACAGCTTCCACCTTCTCAGCGGAACCTTATTATATTACCGGATGAGCTGTCGGTCTGATAACGCTGTTTAAAATTCATAATTGGGCATATGTTTCCATTTAATCTGAGAAACAGCAAGGCCCACTCTAGCGGGTGATAATGCTGTTTATCTGCTGCTTCCGCCGCGGTTGTCAGTGTTTCTGAAATGCCGGTGCTACCGCCAAAGCACTCTGATTAGGACGTCAGTCTGCCTTTGAGCAAAGGCTGCCAACAGCCAGCCTGTGCGGGGAAACAGAAGGGCCCATAGCTCTGGCCCAGGGTTGGGAAGCTCGTTAGAAAGTATCCCCCAAAATGGAAGAAATCGCTGCAGAGAACTGCGCTTCCAAAAGGTAGCCTGACCTATCTGGACATGGGAGCCAGTTTCAAGAGACGCCTTTTGTCAGGAGACACATTCGGGCCACTTCACTCTCTCTAAATCCCCATTTTTCATTGCAAATACATAAGTATTGTTTTATATTCTTAACAGTAAAAGGACAATAACAGAGAAAATTCTTATTCCTTTTCTTATTTAAATTTGAGTTATATAAATAGCATATAAATATATTCATGTTGTAAAAGATTCAAACATCCAAAATTACACAATTTAAAACATGAGTAGGCCCTTTCCCTGTTCTTTGGTGGGTACCCTCCACTGCTGCATGGATTTATACATGGATCTTTACATATATGAACACACCCTTTCTTTTTTTTTGAACACAAAAGGAATCTGGCTCTCTATCAGTTCTGTGACTTGCTTTCTCCACTTTATGGTGACACATCTCAGAGATCATCCCACATCTGTACACACAGCTCTACCTCATTCTTTATAATGACTACATAGCATTGCACAGAAAAGGTATACGATAATATATTCACTACACTCTCAGTTATTGACGTGCATGCTGCCTCCAGTTTTTTGCTTTTATAACTAAGGCTAACATGAACTTCCTTGTACATAGATTTTTATAAAACATGTGTTTGAGGGTTTTTGGTTAAAAAATCTCCTAGAAATGGATTGTTAAGTCAAAAAGTATGTGAACCTTAAAATCTGATTTATATTAACCAAGTGCCTTCCCAACAGGCTTTAACAACTCGTGCTTCCACCAACAACATACGAGAATGTGTATTTCACTGCATTGTTGTAAAGATCTGGTATTATCAAGCTTTTTGATTTTTGACATTCTAAGGAATTATTATCTTATTTTTATGTTAACTAATTACAACTTCAGATGAGCTTATTTCCTTAAGTATTTTGGATATCGCTTTTTCCTTCCTTTGCGAATTATCCCATCTTTCTTTTTCTGCACATTTTTATTTAGGTGTTTGCCATTTATAGCAACTAATTCATAGAAGTTTCATTATTGGGTATTAATACACTTTCTGTTACATATGTTGAAAATATTTATCCCAATTTCTCCCCTTAGAATGACCTTAATTTCAGCACAAACTTTGTTAATTGGCCTTCGATGTGCTTAATTTTTTTTTTTTTTACTTTAGGTCATCAACTAACTTTGTCTTTTGGTTATGTAACATGTTAACATTAGGAGAACCTGGGAGAAGGGTACACAGGAGCCCTCTGCACTATCTTTGCAACTTTAATGTAAATCAAAACTTATTCCAAAACAAAAATGATATACACATGTAAATATATATGTGTGTTTATGTCTGCATTTGCTAAGCTGTCATTCCACAATTGCATTTTATGCCACTACTAACTTTTCATCACTTTCTACAGAATACATATTTGTACGACAGTAACAGTGATTAAATAAGTAAGTGGACCTTGTAGTAAATGAGTTATTTCTTTGCTGCCATTATGTCTAATTCTCCATAGGATTATTCCATCTGAAGGCTTTTTAGAATCATAAGTAGCTAAGATCATTTTTCACCTCATCATCCCATTATCCATAATGAGAAAATACTTCTAAATGTGAAGATTACTCTTTCCAAAGATCCCTAGTGAGCGCTCCTATAGGCATTAGTGAAATTTATTAACTGTATGTTTTTGCAGCTGCAGCAGCAGTAGAAAGAGAATACTAAAGGACACCCACACAGTCCTACTGGTGACTCCCAAGAGTCAGGCTCCTTCCAGACTATACATGAGCATGTTAGGGTGATCTTACTGAACTGACCAACCTGCCACTCCATATTCCGAAGATGTTAATGGGCTTTGGATTCACACCCAAGGTTTTTGGGAAGAGAGGAAGTCTTGGTCTATGTAAAATTTCCTGGGGAATGTCAGTGGATCTAACGAGACTCAGTCCAATCGCATAGCTCTAATAACTTTTCCATGTGCTTTCCAGTTTACGAAGGCTTCCACACACATTACCCCCATTTAATCCACTACAACCTGAATCGCAATCATCTGCATTATTCAGATGGGGGAAATGAGGTCCAGTGACAGTCAGTGTGATTTACCCAAGGTCACCAATACAGTGAACTTTAGAGCCAGAATCCATGCCCAGTTCTTCTGAATTCAGATGCCAGGGGGAGAGAAATTCAAGGAAGAGCTTAACAGAACAGACGCCAATCTCTGCTTCGCCATTGAAAATTTTGCACCTTTGTATAAGTCACCATTCAAAATGTGTTGGACCAGATAATCGCTGAGACCACACTACCTTAATACTCCAAATATAATTCCTAATCTATGTCTGTTAACCCTGGTCCTTGTCCTGGCCCTTTGACACTGTTTCCAAAGTTTTATAGGTTTTTTAGGTTTCTGCCTGATTTTCTCCTAGTGTCCAACAGAACCAAAAAGTTCCATTCAGGTCAAAAAGTTCAAATCTCACCTAAGAGTTCCTGAATCTTCATAGGAGGAAGTAGAGAAGCAGGGCCTTTTCTCTGCTTGGGAATCCCAGAGCTCTGTGGTTAAAAGGTAAAGCTACATTCATCCTCCCTCACTGTATAAGTTGTGTTTGAAATAGATTAGAAGGTGTTTCAATAATAATCTTTATATTACTGATTTCATAAATTCCAAGCTTCCAAGAAAATATTCGCAGAGTTGGAAGTTCTTGACCTCTTTTGGAAAATAAACTCAGGAATGTGACACTCTTAGGTCAGATGATACAGGAAGGGAACATAAGTACATCCACTTGTGTTGAAAAATAAAAGCTCAGGTCAAGAGAGATGTCTGTCCTTGGCCTATTTGAAGATAACAAATTTATTTTTTATAGAGTTAAAAATGCATTTCTCTTGAATTATTTCCATTAACTCTAACCAATAATTTATGAAATCTCTTGCCCCCAAGAGAGATACTATGTCATCTTAGATACAAACTCATGAAAAATTTAGGTAGTAGATAAAAAACAGTTGCAACGTTCTCTCTCTCTCTCTCTCTCTCTCTCTACCTCTCTCATTGTCTCTCAGAGGAGAAATTTTAGTAGCAAGTCTTGAATGCAATATAAAAAAGAAACAAATCGCTTTGTAGTACTTATTCTACATCTGTTTGTTTTGTTGTTTTTTCTTCTGTTGAACAGAAGAGGCAAGCAGAAACCCTAACGTGCTCAGGATTCTGGGTTGAGTTTGGATACCACTCCAGGCACTACAATTAGCAATGGATAATTCTTTAATTGTATCCATAAGAACAAATGTAATGCAGAAAGTGAGGGGAAAATATTTTGAATAATCACTTGGTATGGTATGGTATGGTATGGTATGGTATGGTATGGTATGGTATGGTATGGTATGGTATGGTATGGTATAATCACTCCAAGCAAAACTGAATTCATAGAGATTCGTCTCTTCCTAAAAGAGATGAGAGTGTCCCATGTCCTTAGGGATGAAACATTGATCTTGCTGTGAGTTAATAATGCTAAGTCTAGAAAGTCAATAGGCTTATAAATGGATATAGAGCTTGCATTTATAAGACACAGATTCCAAGCCTGGGTACAACATTACTATCAGTATTGTCTTATAAAAGTAATTCAGGCTGGGCACGGTGGCTCACACCTGTAATTCCAGCACTTTGGGAGACCGAGATGGGCAGATCACTTGAGGCCAGGAGTTCGAGGCCAGGCTGGCCAACAAAATGACACCCCGTCTCGACTAAAAATACAAAAACAAAAAAAAAGCTGGGTGTGGTGATGCATGCCTGTAATCTCAGATACTCAGAAGGCTGAGGGAGGAGAATCACTTGAACCCGGGAGGCAGAGGTTGCAGGGAGCCGGCATCACATTACTGCACTCCAGCCTGGGCAACAAAGAGAGATTCTATCTCCAAAAAAAAAAAAAAGAAAGGAATTCAACCTCTCTGAGCCTCATTTTCTTCATCCATCAAAGACAACAAATGAACACATCCTAATGAATTAATAGAGCTAGATATTGAACATCGATGGCTGATAACATCACACACACTTAAAGAAATATCTATATCATGAATTATCAAAAAATGAACCTGATTCTGATAAAGTCTCAAGATCTAACTACCAATTTACAGGAAACACAGGGGACAGAGAACCATATTAAACCATACCACAGGACACAGTCAGTAAAATTCAGACCGTGGCAAACTTTAAGTTAGAAAATGCTGGTATCTCCAACAACAATACAGAAAAAAGAGGGTGGGGGACAAAAAGAGAGAAAAACAGGGAGAAATTATAGATCAAAAGAGACTTAAGACATATATCAACCGTTAGGTTATATAAATCGAATTTGGATCTTATCTCAGACAAACAATGGTGGAAAAAACAATTGCAGAGCCTCTAGTTTCCACTTACAGATATAAATACTTGGACGGAGCATTGCCCTCTCCCTTAGAACAGTAACAAAACCACAAGACAAGACAATTGCAAATTCATTACTTTTTCAAACGCACTGGAGAACTGAGGTCTCAAGGCAATCAGTTGGTCCAAAATACAAGCTCAGACAGATACCTTCAGGGAGAGAGGAGATGTGACTACTAGCTTACCTGGGGTAGATGGAACTGGATGGACACTGAGGAAAAGCAGTCAGCTAGAATAGTTAACATAATACTAGCAAATCAAATCTAGTGCTATATAAAAAGAATCATAGATCACTGTATTAGTCCCTTCTCAGGCTGCTAATGAAGACATACTGAAGCCTGGGTAATTTATAAAGGAAAGAAGTTTAATTGACTCACAGTTCTGCATGGATGAGGAGGCCTCAGGAAACTTAAAATCATAGCAGAAGTGGAAGCAATCATGTCCTTCTTCACATGGCGGCAGCAAGAAGTGCAGAGTGAAGGAGGGGGGAAGGCCCCTCAAAAAACCATCAGATCCTGTGAGAACTCACTCACTATAACTAGAACAGCAGTATGGGGGTAACAACCCCCATGATTTAATTACCTCCCACCGGGTCCCTCCAAATGACACATAGGGATTATGGGAACTACAATTCAAGATGAGATTTGGGTAGAGACACAGCCAAACCATATCAGTGACAATCAAGTGGGATTTAACCTAGGGGTGCTGATTCAACATTTGAAAGTCAATCAATATAATTCACAATGTGAACATTTAAAAAAAGAAGAAATATCATATGCAATCGTGAAAGACTGAATGCTGTACCATGAAGCTCAAGACATGGATGTTCTCTCTTATCAGTCCTGTTCAACATCATACTGGATGTATCAGACCAGATGCATCCCAGTCAATGTAATAAACTAAAAAAAGGAAGTAAGAGCCTCATAGATTATTATTATATGTATTAATAAAGAACTCCCCTATTTCCACCTATGCAAAGGGTACATATGAATTCTTTGTACTATTTTTGCAACTTTTCTAAAAGTCTAAATTTACTCCAAAATAAAACGTTTTCTTTTTAATTAACAAAATAGAGGTAATGATAACATCTTGAGTGCCTGGCCTCCCCTATTACCACCTAGCTTCTGTCTATCCCAGAAGCTAACCTACTGCATGAGTCTATCATTCGTTAGACCATCTTGGCCACTGTTTAGTTTCCTGTTGCTGCTGTACTGTGTCACCACAAACTTAGTGGCTTAAAACAACATAAGTGTATTGTCTTGTGATTCTGAAGGTAAGAAGTCCAAAAGTCTTACTGAGCTAAAATCCAGGTGTCAGCAGAGCTGAGCCTCCCTTTCTGGGGGCACTAGGGGACAGCCTGCTTCCTTGCCTTTTCCACCTTCTAGAGGCTGCCTGCATTCTTTGGCTCAAGGCCCCTTCCTCCATCTTCGAAGCCAGCAGCGTAGCATCTTCAAATCTTTCTCTGACTCTTTCTCTTCTGCCTCCCTCTTCCACTTTAAAAAACACTTATGATTAAATTAGCCCCACAAGGAAAATCGCCCTCTAAGGTCAGCTGACAGGCAACCTTAATTCCATCTGCAACCTAATTCTTCTTTGTCATATAGCCTAACACACTCATAGCTTCCCAGGATTAGGATGTGGACAAATTTGGGAACCATTATTCTGCCTATCACAGCTACCCTTTACCAGGAATGCCTGGAACATGTGCCTCTACCCAAGCCCTCTGGCTAATCAGGTCCCTAAGTCATAAATTCCAGAAACTTGATACTAGCTAGTTGGAAATGTTATGGTAATTGCCTCAATTGTGAGTTCCTCTACTCACCCATTCCCAATAAGCTTATTGACTTTATTTATTTCTGTTTTTGTTTATTTGCTTGTTTAGTGTATAACCTTTCTATCTTTGACTGCTATTATCATTGTCTGGCTAAGCCTATAAATTCAAAGGCTGATGCAGACAAGTAAAATAAATGTTGCTGAAAAGAAAACTCATCTTAATGTTTACCTTAAAATATCTTTGTTGAAATGTAATCATATTTCTTCTTGTCTTCACTTTGGCAGTAACAGAAAATAACTAGTCAATATTCACCATATAGAAACATTTTAAATTTACTCTATCTTTCTAATGCCAAAAATGTCCATCAGTATTTCAACCAACTAGCCAATCCAGGATAAACACAAATCCCGGATAAAACGTTAACTTCAAGATGACTTTTTGTTTGTTTGTTTTTGTTTTGTTTTGTTTTGAGACAGAGTCTGGCATGATCTCAACTCACTGTAACCTCCGTCTCCCAGGTACAAGTGATTCTCCTGCCTCAGCCTCTGGGTAGCTGGGATTACAGATGCCCACCACTATGCCCAGCTAATTTTTGTACTTTTAGTAGCATTGGGGTTTCGCCATGTTGGCCAGGCTGGTCTTGAACTCCTGACCTCAGGTGATCCACCCGCCTTGGCCTCCCAAAGTGCTGGGATTACAGGTGTGAGCCACCATGCCTGGCCTCAAGATGGCTTTTGAAATGATGGAGTGACATAGTCAAGCCCTAAGATAAACAGCCATCCACAAAGGTGACCTATGTGATAACTCCAACTATCCCCCCTTAGTCAACATTCATCCTGGCCTATTTCCTAAAGTTCTCATAGATCTGACTGAAATCCTTCATGAGTCTCCTATATAACTTCAACTTGGTTCTGCAGCTTTTTCTTCTCCAAGTGATGAAATTTCATTCATCTTTCAAGACGTCCCACATGATGCTTTTCTCTCCCCCAGGAACAATTAGTCAGCCTCTTCTCTGTGCTCCTGTGGGATGTTCTGGGAGCTCATACCTCTAACACAACCTTAACTTATGGTGTTGTAATGGTCTATATTACTGTCAGTTTTTTTATTTCAAGTCTGGTTATTAGTCAATAAATTCCAAGAAGGCAGCTACTGTGTTAAATGAGTCCTCCTGGATTTCTTCCTACCTCTCTGGCTACCTGAAAATTCAAGTAAAGGAGAATTCAATTTCAATTCAATATTAGAATTCCTCCACAATTTTTCCTTGGTTCTTTCATCTTCTCAGTGTATATTCGTCTCCCTAGTTGACTTCATTCATTCCATCGGTTTCAACTACTACCTTTATGCAAATGACTCTCAAAGTGTATTTCCAGCCCAGAACTCACCAGTGAGATTAAACCCAAGTGTCTAAGATCTTTTGAATATCTTAAAGGCACCTCAAATACATCATGTTCAAAACACATCTAAGGACCTAGTCATGAGAACTTGTGGCTACCTTCTGATAGGGTTTAGATCAGTGTCCCTGCCCAAATCTCATGTCAAATTGTAATCCGCAATGTTGGAGGTGGGGCCAGGTGGAAGGTAATTGGATCATGGGGACAGATTTCTGTATTGGTGCCATTTTCATTATAGTAAATGAGTTATCACAAGACCTGGTTGTTTAAAAGTGGGTGGCACCTCCCCCCACCTCTTTCTCCTGCTTTGGCTGTGTAAGACTTCCCTACTTCCCCTTCACCTTCCACCATGATTGTAAGTTTCCTGAGGCCTCCCCAGAAGCAGAAGGTGTTTGCTTCCTGTACAGCCTGCAACACCATGGGCCAATGAAACCTCTTTTCTTCATAAATTACCCAGTCTTCGGTATTTCTTCATAGCAGTGTGAGAAAAGACTAATACACCTTCCCAGCAGCAATTTTTCTGTTTCTTACAGCAGCAGTATCCTAATTTCCTTTAAGGACTTTATTCCTCCAACTGTTGGCCAACACAGCCTCTATGAGTTTCCTCCACTCTCATCCACTACTCTGGCCAGGGTGACTCTTGGGCTGTGAGTAAATAATCCAGTCAAACCAAGTAAGTCACAGTGATGCCTTAGCTGGGGCTGCTAGAAAGAGAAGACCTTGCCCTTTCCCTGTACTTGGTGGAGTGAGTAGAGTATATGCTCATCTTGTTTCCATAAGTGGACAAAGGTACCCAAGGGAAGCAGAGACAAGAGACTGATTCTTGTCACATTCTTTGACCACATGCCATGCCTAATGCCAATATAACCTTTTTTCCAGTTTAGTCAACTAATTCCCTTTCTGTATAAGCTAGTTTGTGTCAGATTTTCAATCACTTGGATCATAAAGAACTTTAACTCATACCCTCTGCTCTATACCTGATCTTCCAGAGTCTCCAATTCAGTAAACTATATCATCACCCATCCAGCTAAGGAAATCAGACACTTTGGAGTTACTTCAAATTCCTCCTTCTCCCTTGCTTTCCATATCCAATCGGTCACCAGGTCCTGTCCATTAGAGGCCCTAAATATTCTCAGACCTGTCTATTTCTTTCCACTTTTACTGTCCCCACTCCATCGCAACTATCTTAATGTTTGCCTGAACTACTGAAGTCCACTAATTACTCTACCTTCACCTACTCTTTTCTTCCTCCAATTAATTCTCCACACTACAACCAAAATGATCTCTTTGAAATGCTGAAGTATTAACTTCAGGCTAGGCATGGTGGCTCATGCTTGTAATCCCAGCACTTTGGGAGGCCAAGGTGGGCAGATGACCTGAGGTCAGAAGTTTGAGACCAGCCTGGCCAACATGGCGAAACCCTATCTCTGCTAAAAATATGAAAAAAAAAAAAAAAAAAAAACCTAGCTGGGCATGGAGGCACACACCTGTACCCTCAGCTACTCTGGAAGCTAAAACATGAGAATGGCTTGAACCCAAGAGGTGGAGGTTGCAGTGAGCTGAGATCATGCTACTGCACTCCAGCCTGGGTGACAGAGTGAGACTCTGTGAAGAAAGAAAGAAAGAAAGAGGAAAGAAGAAAGAAAGAAAGAAAGAAAGAAAGAAAGAAAGAAAGAAAGAAAGAAAGAAAGAAAGAGGGAAGGGGGAAGGGGAACGGGAAGGGGAAGAGAGGGAAGGGAGGGAAGGAAAGGAAGGAAGGGAATGAAGGGAAAAAAGAAAGAAAGAAAAAGAAAGAAAGAAAGAAAGAAAGAAAGAAAGAAAGAAAGAGGGAAGGGGGAAGGGGAAGGGGAAGAGAGGGAAGGGAGGGAAGGAAAGGAAGGAACGGAATGAAGGGAAAGAAAGAAAGAAAGAAAGAAAGAAAGAAAGAAAGAAAGAAAGAAGAAAGAAAGAAAGAAAGAAAGAAAGAAAGAAAGAAAGAAAGAAAGAAAGAAAGAAAGAGGAAGGAAGGAAGGAGGGAAGGAAGGAAGGAAGGAGGGAAGGAAGGAAGGAAGCAGGGAAGCAAGGAAGGAAGGAGAGAGAAAGAAAGAAAGAAAGAAAGAAAGAAAGAAAGAAAGAAAGAAAGAAAGAAAAGAAAAGGAAGAAGGAAGGAAGGAAGGAAAGAAGAAAGGAAGGAAGGAAGGAAGGAATAGGGTTCCAAGATGGCCAAATAGGAACAGCTCCAGTCTACAGCTCCCAGCGTGAGCAACACAGAAGATGGGTGATTTCTGCATTTCCAACTGAGATACTGGGTTCATCTCACTGGGGCTCATCAGACAGTGGGTGCAGCCCACCGAGTGTGAGCCGAAGCAGGGCGAGGCATCGCCTCACCCAGGAAGAGCAACGGGTCAGGTTCCCTTTCCTAGCCAAGGGAAGCGGTGACAGATGGCACCTGGCAAATGGGGTCACTCCCACCCTAATACTGCACTTTTCCAATGGTCTTAGTGAATGGCACACCAGGAGATTATATCCCGTGCCTGGCTCGGAGAGTCCCACGCCCACGGAGCCTCACTCATTGCCAGCACAGCAGTCTGAGATCGACCTGCAAGGCGGCAGCAAGGCTGGGTGAGGGGCGCCTGCCATTGCTGAGGCGTGAGTAGGTAAACAAAGCAGCCAGGAAGCTCGAACTGGGTGGAGCCCAACACAGCTCTAGGAGGCCTGCCTGCCTTTGTAGACTCCACCTCTGGGGACAGGGCACAGCCAAACAAAAGGCAGCAGAAACCTCTACAGACTTAAATGTCCCTGTCTGACAGCTTTGAAGAGAGTAGTGGTTCTCCTGGCATGGAGTTTGAGATCTGAGAACAAACAGACTGCCTCCTCAAGTGGGTCCCTGACCCTCGAGTAGCCTAAATGGGAGGCACCCCCCAGTAGGGGCAGACTGACACCTCACATGGCTGGGTACCCCTCTGAGACAAAGCTTCCAGGGAAACGATCAGGCAGCAACATTTGCTGTTCAGCAATATTCCCTGTTCTGCAGCCTCTGCTGCTAATACCCAGGCAAACAGGGTCTGGGGTGGACCTCCAGCAAACTCCAACAGACCTGCAGCTGAGGGTCCTGACTGTTAGAAGGAAAACTAACAAACAAAAAGGACATCCACACCAAAACCCCATCTGTACGTCACCATCATCAAAAACCAAAGGTAGATAAAACCACAAAGATAGGGAAAAAACAGAGCAGAAAAGCTGAAAATTCTAAAAATCAGAGCACCTCTCCCCTCCAAAGGAATGCAGCTCCTCGCCAACAATGGAACAAAGCTGGACGGAGAATGACTTTGATGAGTTGAGAGAAGAAGGCTTCACATGATCAAACGTCTCTGACCTAAAGGAGGAAGTTTGAACCCAACACAAAGAAGCTAAAAACCTTGACAAAAGATTAGACAAATGGCTAACTAGAATAACCAGTGTAGAGAAGTCCTTAAAAGACCTGATGGAGCTGAAAACCATGGCACGAGAACTATGTGACAAATGCACAAGCTTCAGTAGCCGATTCAATCAACTGGAAGAAAGGGTATCAGTGATTGGAGATCAAATGAATGAAATGAGGCAAGAAGAGAAGTTTAGAGAAAAAAAGGTAAAAAGACATGAACAAAGCCTCCAAGAAATATGGGACTATGTGAAAAGACCAAATCTACGTCTGATCAGTGTTTCTGAAAGTGACGGGGAGAGTGGAACCAAGTTGGAAAACACTCTGCAGGATATTATGCGGGAGAACTTTCCCAACCTAGCAAGGCAGGCCAACATTCAAATTCAGGAAATACAGAGAACACCACAAAGATACTCCCCAAGAAGAGCAACTACAAGACACGTAATTGTCAGATTCACCAAAGTTGAAGTGAAGGAAAAAATGTTAAGGGCAGCCAGAGAGAAAGGTCGGGTTACCCACAAAGGGAAACCCATCAGACTAACAGCTGATCTCTCAGCAGAAACTCTACAAGCTAGAAGAAAGTGGGGGCCAATATTCAACATTCTTAAGGAAAACAATTTTCAGCACAGAATTTCATATCCAAACTTCATAAGTGAAGGAGAAATAAAATCCTTTACAGACAACCAAATGCTGAGAGATTTTGTCACCACTAGGCCTGCCCTACAAGAGCTCCTGAAGGAAGCACTAAATATGGAAAGCAACAACCAGTACCAGCCACTGCAAAAACATGACAAATTTTAAAGACCATCAAAGCTAGGAAGAAACTGATCAACTAACGAGCAAAACAACTAGCTAAGATCACAATGACAGGATCAAATTCACACATAACAATATTAACATTAAACGTAAATGGGCTAAATGCTCCAATTAAAAGACACAGACTAGCAAATTGGATAAAGAGTCAAGATATATCAGTGTGCTGCATTCAGGAGACCATCTCACATGCAGAGACACATATAGGCTCAAAATAAAGGGATGGAGGAAGATCTAACAAGCAAATGGAAAACAAAAAAAGGCAGCAGTTGCAATTCTAGTCTCTGATAAAACAGACTTTAAATCAACAAAGATCAAAAGAGACAAGGCCATTACATAATGGTAAAGGGATCAATTCAACAAGAAGAGCTAACTATCCTAAATATATATGCACCCAACACAGGAGCACCAAGATTCACAAAGCAAGTCCTTAGAGATCTACAAAGAGACTTAGACTCCCACACAATAATAATGGGAGACTTTAACATTCCACTGTCAACATTAGACAGATAAATGAGACAGAAAGTTAACACAGATATCCAGGAGTTGAACTCAACTCTGCACCAAGCAGACCTAATAGACATCTACAGAACTCTCCACCCCAAATCAACAGAATATACATTCTTCTCAGCACCACATCACACTTATTCCAAAATTGACCACATAGTTGGAAGTAAAGCACTCCTCAGCAAATGTAAAAGAACCAAAATTATAACCAATTGTGTCTCAGACCGCAGTGCAACCAAACTAGAACTCAGGATTAAGAAACTCACTCAAAACCACTCAACTACATGGAAACTGAACAACCTGCTCCTGAATGACTACTGCGTACATAATGAAATGAAGGCAGAAATAAAGATGTTCTTTGAAACCAACGAGAACAAAGACACAACTTACCAGAATCTCTGGGACACATTCAAAGCAGTGTGTAGAGGGAAATTTATAGCATTAAATGCCCACAAAAGAAAGCAGGAAAGATCTAAAATTGACACCCTAACATCACAATTAAAAGAACTGGAGAAGCAAGAGCAAACACATTCAAAAGCTAGCAGAAGGCAAGAAATAACTAAGATCGGAGAGGAACTGAAGGAGATAGAGACATAAAAAACCCTTCAAAAAATCAATGAATCCAGTAGCTGGCTTTTTGAAAAGATCAACAAAATTGATAGACCACTAGCAAGACTAATAAAGAAGAAAAGAGAGAAGAATCAAATAGACGCAATAAAAAATGATAAAGGGGATATCACCACCGATCCCACGGAAATACAAACCACCATCAGAGAATACTGTAAACACCTCTACACAAATAAACTAGAAAATCTAGAAGAAATGGATAAATTCCTGGACACCTCCAAAGACTAAACCAGGAAGAAGTTGAATCCCTGAATAGACCAATAACAGGCTCTGAAATTTAGGCAATAATTAGCCTACCAACAAAAAAAGTCCAGGACAAGATGGACTCACAGCCAAATTCTGCCAGAGGTACAAGGAGGAGCTGGTACCATTCCTTCTGAAACTATTCCAATCAATAGAAAAAGAGAGAATCCTCCCTTATTCATTTTATGAGGCCAGCATCATCCTGATACCAAAGCCTGACAGAGACACAACAAAAAAAGAGAATTTTAGACCAATATCCTTGATGAACATTGATGCAAAAATCCTCAATAAAATACTGGCAAACCGAATCCAGCAGCACATCAAAAAGCTTATCCACCATGATCGAGTGGGCTTCATCCCTGGGATGCAAGGCTGGTTCAACACATGCAAATCAATACACGTAATCCAGCATATAAACAGAACCAACGACAAAAATCACATGGTTATCTCAATAGATGCAGAAAAGGCCTTTGACAAAATTCAACAGCCATTCATGCTAAAAACTCTCAATAAATTAGGTATTGATGGGATGTATCTCAAAATAATAAGAGCTATCTATGACAAACCCACAGCCAATATCATACTGAATGGGCAAAAATTGGAAGCATTCCCTTTGAAAACTGGCACAAGACAGGGTTGCCCTCTCTCACCACTCCTATTCAACATAGTGTTGGGAGTTCTGGCCAGAGCAATCAGGCAGGAGAAGGAAATAAAGGGTATTCAATTAGGAAAAGAGGAAGTCAAATTGTCCCTGTTTGCAGATGACATGATATTTAGAAAATCCCATCGTCTCAGCCCAAAATCTCCTTAAGCTCATAAGCAACTTCAGCAAAGTCTCGGGATACAAAATCAATTTACAAAAATCACAAGCATTCTTATACACCAATAACAGACAAACAGAGAGCCAAATCATGAGTGAACCACCATTCACAATTGCTTCAAAGAGAATAAAATACCTAGGAATCCAACTTACAAGGGATGTGAAGGACCTCTTCAAGGAGAACTACAAACCACTGCTCAATGAAATAAAAGAGGATACAAACAAATGGAAGAATATTCCATGCTCATAGTTTGGAAGAATCAATATCATGAAAATGGCCATACTGCCCAAGGTAATTTATAGATTCAGTGCCATCCCCATCAAGCTACCAATGACTTTCTTCACAGAATTGGAAAAAACTACTTTAAAGTTCATATGGAACCAAAAAAGAGCCCGCATTGCCAAGACAATCCTAAGCCAAAAGAACAAAGCTGGAAGCATCACACTACCTGACTTCAAACTATACTACAAGGCTACAGTAACCAAAACAACATGGTACTGGTACCAAACAGAGATATAGACCAATAGAACAGAACAGAGCCCACGGAGTTAATACCACACATCTACAACCATCTGATCTTTGACAAACCTGACAAAAACAAGAAATGGGGAAATGATTCCCTATTTAATAAATGGTGTTGGGAAAACTGGCTAGCCATATGTAGAAAGCTGAAACTGGATCCCTTCCTTACACCTTCTACAAAAATTAATTCAAGGTGGATTAAAGACTTAAATGTTAGACCTAAAACCATTAAAACCCTACAAGAAAACCTAGGCAATACCATTCAGGACATAGGCATGGGCAAGGACTTCATGTCTAAAACACCAAAAGCAATGGCAACAAAAGCCAAAATTGACAAATGGGATCTAATTAAACTAAAGAGCTTCTGCACAGCAAAAGAAACTACCATCAGAGTGAACAGGCAACCTACAGAATGGGAGAAAATTTTTGCAATCTACTCTTCTGACAAAGGGCTAATATCCAGAATCTACAATGAACTCAAACAAATTTACAAGAAAAAAATAAATAACCCCATCAAAAAGTGGGCAAAGGATATGAACAGACACTTCTCACAAGAAGACATTTATGCACCCAACAGACACATGAAAAAATGCTCATCATCACTGGCCATCAGAGAAATGCAAATCAAAACCACAATGAGATACCATCTCACACCAGTTAGAATGGCAATCATGAAAAAGTCAGGAAACAACAGGTGCTGGAGAGGATGTGGAGAACTAGGAACACTTTTACACTGTTGGCGGGACTGTAAACTAGTTCAACCATTGTGGAAGACAGTGTGGCGATTCCTCAAGGATCTAGAACTAGAAATGCCATTTGACCCAGCCATCCCATTACTGGGTATATACCCAAAGGATTATAAATCATGCTGCTATAAAGGCACATGCACATGTATGTTTATTGTGGCACTATTCACAACAGCAAAGACTTGGAACCAATCCAAATGTCCATCAATGATAGACTGGATTAAGAAATGTGGCACATATACACCATGGAATACTATGCAGCCATAAAAAAGGATGAGTTCATGTCCTTTGTAGGGACATGGATGAAGCTGGAAACCATTATTCTCAGCAAACTAACACAAGAACAAAAAACCAAACACCGCATGTTCTCACTCATAGGTGGGTATTGAACAATGAGAACACTTGGACACAGGAAAGGGAACATCACACATCGGGGCCTGTTGTGGGGTGGGGGGATGGGTGAGGGAAAGCATTAGGAGATATACCTAATGTAAACGACGAGTTAATGGGTGTAGGACACCAACATGGCACAAATGTATACATATGTATACATATGTAACAAACCTGCACGTTGTGCACATGTACCTTAGAACTTAAAGTATAATTTAAAAAAAGTATATTCAAAAAAAAAAAGAAAAAAAGAAAGACAGAAGGAAAGAAGGAAGGAAGGAAGGAAGGAAAGGAAGGAAGGAAGGAAGGAAGGAAGGAAGGAAGGAAGGAAGGAAGGAAGGAAGGAAAGAAGGAAGGAAGGAAAGAACTTCACCTGTCCAAACATGCAATCATTTTCAATTGCTCTTAAGACAAAGACAAAACTCTTTAACATTGTATCTCTGTCTGGCTTCCCCCAAAACAGCAGGTCACAAAAGTGTGCATGCACATAGTTTTATTTGGGACATGACTCCCGGGAGCAGGAGTTCATGCATCATGGAAACTGGGTAGAACAGAGAAGGAGGGAATGAATGAAAGAATAAGTTGATCACCACTGTGAGCAACTATGACCAATTCTGTGAGGAATCTCTGAGGGACCATGGGGAATGCGTCTCTGAAATGTCCACCAGAGACAAAGGGTAGAAGCATTCACCTACTGCCTTTCATCCACCAATGGTTGAGAGTTGCTCCACGGACAATAACTCCCCGGTATGTGCTGGTTGCTCACATATGGCTGCCAGGTCTGCAAAGTCCTGGGCCTGGAACCAGAGAAGCTCCAGGGCAAGGTCAGCATAGAGCTGATGGGAGCTGCTGTGCCACTGTTCACCCTAGCCTTGGCTGGAATTAGAGTGTGAGTGATGTGGTGCAGCACAGGTGCCTGATGCCGTGCATGGTCTGGCCTCTACCTACCTCTCCAGCTTCCCCTCGACCTCTAACTTCATTCAAACCATGCTAGTCTTATAGCTCCTGGACTCTACACATTCTCACCTATTACCAGGTCTTTGAAGATGTTTCCTTTGCCTGGAACACTTTTCCTTCCCTCTTCTTCTGGTTCCCCCTGCTCATTCATCAGAACTCAACTTGAGCAACATTTCCTCTGGGAAGCCTTCCCTGACTGTGTCAAATCCACCCTCAGGGGCACTCACAGCTCTGTGAGCTTCTCATGTGAGACGCATATGAAGGCAGTAATTGCCCAGTTGTGTGATCATGTGAGGTCATCCAACTTCTGCTGGACTGTGCGCAACATGAGGAAAACCACAGCATCCCCAGCATTAACATGGTATATCACAGTTGAAAGGATAAACAGATTTATCTTTTTACTACTGTTAGTGTCTGGAACATCTAGGTGTGCAAATATTTTTAACTTAATTAATCAATTAATAAATGAATCTAATACTTTAAGAAGCAGAAATATTACTTTCTGGTGAGCTGTATTTAACTTTCACTGAATTTCATTCTATTTCTTAAAATTGTTATAATGAGGCTCTTCTCTTGGAAGCCCTAGGACAGACACTATATCAATTTCGCCTTTTTAAAATGTGCAATAACTGTAAACAGCAACTGTAGTCCCCAAGAAAGAATAGTTGAGATAAAGAAAAAAAGAGAAATCGTCAGTGTAGCTAAGAAAGCTTCATTGTGAAGTAAGAAAGGGGTGCTATCTACAGGAAATTAATATAGGTTATTGACCATAGAAGAATTAAATTTATTGGTATGTGAAAACAAACTCCCCAGAACCACTCTGAACTTTCCCTGTTAGCCAACACCATCAATTATTATTATTAAGTGCCTGCTCAGCTGCTGTGCGGTGGAAGAGGCAGGGAGGTTTGGTAGCTAGGCAACAGGCTGGAAACTCAAAGAGTAGGAGTTGTGATTCTGGCTCCTCCATAAAAGTGATAAGTGGCCTTGAGTAAACTCCGCCTGCCTTGTTTTCTTCATCTGAAAAATAGCATCACCACAGTCTGCCTTTTTGCACTGAGGGAAGAAAAACAGAATTTGCCCCTGCAATTACAGAAAAGTGAGCTTATGGGGGCTGGCAAATGAAGACCACATCAGGGAATCAACTTTTCACTCAAATGACCATTTTATTACCAAAGGTTTGAGCCTGAGTATTCTGTGCCTCAGTTTATCCATCTGGAATGATTCACAGATAATGGTCATGTCCTGGCTTAAAATACAAGGTAAAGGTATGGCTTTATTTCGGTAGGATCTAGGAGAAAACTTGGGTAGAAACACCTCTCCCCCAAAATGCCCTTGGAATTTCTCAAATACCCCTTGCCCGCCTGCTTTGTCCAAGCTCCAGCAATACCTTGTTTGTACCCCTATTAAAAGTCTGTATTGTCTTGTGGCTTGTTTAGACATCTGACTCACTTGTGAGCTCCAAAACAGCCAGGCCATGTGTCCATGTCTGAAGCTTCAGCACCAGTTTCTTATCTAGAGTGAGTGCTCAATAAATCTTCGTTGGAAGAATGAATAAAACAATGAGTGAATGAATGAATAGGAAAGAATGAACCAACTGACCTCCTCGGGCATCAACAGTCCTCTCCTCACTTCCTCACACTGTTCCCACCTTCCTCGAATGATGACACTGTGCTGACTTTGAAGAAAGGCAATCATGAAGATCGACGGGGTCTGGAAAGCCAGGAATGGGGGTGGGGTTTCCAGGTGTGGGTGATGGGAAGAGGAGTGAGAAGACAGGAAGCGAAAGCAGAGGTGTGGAGTTTCTTGCAGAGACCACGGAAATCCCACTGGGAGAACAGAAGAGCTGGCATGGAGAATAGAAGTGGGGCAGGCAACAGGAGAGAATTGTGAGAGCCTGAGTGGAGTACGGCAGGACCCTCGAGCCTGCAGATGCACTTGGGTCAGAGTGATGGGGGTGGCCGTACACAACTGAGGACAGAAGAATTCACTTCATCTTTTGTTTCCTCTCCTGTTGGTTTTTTACACATAGGATGAAAAAACCTACTTTGGGGAAAAAAATAAGCTAGTGGACTCAAATGTTTACAACAGCACTATTCACAACAGCCAAAAGGCAGAAACAGTAGAAATGTCCAACGATGAATGAATGGATAAACAAAATATGGTCTATCTATACAATGGAATATTGTTCCGCCATGAAAAAGGATAAAATACTGATACATGCTATAACATAGATGAACCACAAAAACATCATGCTGCGTGAAAGAAGCAAGTCACTAAGGGTTACATATTGCATAATTCCATTTATACAAAACCTCCAGAATATGTAAGTTCATGGACACAGAAAGCAGGCTAATGGGTTTTCAGCGTTTTGAGATACAGGGAGTAGGAGTATGACGGAGCTTAACTGATATGAGCTTTCCTTTCTGGGTGATGAAAATGTCTCGGAACTAGATAGAGATGGTGGTTATACAATATACGAATGCACTTAATGCCACTGAATTGTACACTTTAAAGTGGTTAATGGTTAATTTTATGTTATGTGAATTTTACTTCTATTAAGAAAAATAAGCTGGGCCAGTTGTGGTGGTTCATGCCTGCAGTCCCAGCACTTTGGGAGGCCAAGGTGATCGAATCACTTGAGGCCAGGAGCTTGAGAACAGCCTGGCCAACGTGGTGAAACCTCGTCTCTCCAAAAATATACAAGAATGAGTCAGGTGTGGTGGAGCACGCCTGTAATCCCAGCTACTCCGGAGGCTGGGACAGGAGAATCGCTTGAACCTGGAAGGCAGAAGTTGCTGTGAGCCGAGATTATGCCACTGCACTCCAGCCTGGACGATGGAGCAAGATTCTGTCTCAAAAAAAGAAAAAAAAAAAAAGAAGAAGAAGAAGCCGGTAAAAAATACCTCCCCCTTGAATTAACCCATTGTTGGGGGCTTCCTCCATTTACGGAGAGAGAAGCTGCAGTTAAAGCAGAACCAGGGCCTCTCCCAGCTTATAGCCAAAATGTCACTGACAGTCCCTGCCTGGCTCTGTCGGAGGAAAGTTATCCCTTGTGGCTCCTAGCTCTTCCTTAGCTTTCTCCCTCCCTCCCACAGAAAGTAAACTCTGGGAGGTTGGAAATTGGGTCTGTCTTGCTCAGCTGCCATTTCCCAGCATCTAGCATGGTGCCTGATGTGGTGTATGACTACTGTGCCCTCTGATCCATTCTCCACACTGTAATAGGTGATCTCTTCAAAGAGAGAATTTTCATGGGTCCCCTTCCTTCCATTTTCAACCCTAATGGCTTCACTTGCTCTAGAATGAAAACCAACGGTTTGCCCTGAACCATAAGCTAAGCGTAATCTGGCTCCTGCCCAGCTCACCTTGAATCTGCCCACCTCTATGACCCAGGCCCGTGACCCACTTTCAGTGAAGGTCACCACACTTCCTCCAGTGATGCGGCCTTTCCATGTGCTACCCGTCTGTCTCCCTTCACTTCAGCCTAATTAGCTCTTACTCGTCCTTCATTTCTGTGCCAAAGACTGTCCCCTCTGCCCACCAGCATCCATTCTTATCTTCCTTTTAAATAGAACTCCCATGCAGCTAGCTATCACCACTAACAAAGTCTTCTGGCCTACTTTGTAGCTAGGTGTGGTCATGTGACTAAATTCTGGCCAAGCAACAATGATGTGTACAGCTGCCAAGTCACCGCTTGAAAGCCATTTCTTTCTCCCCTCCTTCTGGCTCAACATGGTATCCACAGAGGTAGGATTGGAAGCCAGATGTTGAAGATGGCAGAGCTGCCTACCAACCTTGAACTGCTCACCTCTGCCATATAAAAGAGAAAGAAACTTACATCTTATTGAAGCCATGAAAATGTAGCATCTTTGTGACAGAGTTTAGCTTGTATCATAACTAATCTATACTTTACCTCAACTGAATCATATCAAAGCCTTTCCCTGTCCAGTGTAATCAGTCTGATCAGTCTGACTCTTCCTATTATGTGTTCTCAAGCCCATAGACCTCTTATTTCTATCACTGTGTGTGTGGGGACAGGAGGGGAGAAAGAGAGACAGAGACAGAGAAAATTTTAAACTCCCGCCCCTCTCCTCTAGATTATAAGTCCCCCAAAGGCAGAGGTCACATCTACCTAATTCACCATGCCAATCCCAGCACACAAGCCTCAGGCCATGTCTGGCACACAGTAGGTGTTGCATTATGCTTAATTCATTAATTATGTAAACAATACCGTCTCCATAAATAGGAACAACATGATATATATTCTTAAGTAAAGCCCATAACTAGTGCTGAAAGGAAAAATTTCCACTGAATAACTTTGGAGAAAGTGGCCTTGCTTCATCTGTGCTCTTGGTGAAGATAAGTCCTTGCTAGGTCATAAATAGCCATGAAATGAGATTGCACTTTGACTGATTCCCTTTTATTATTTTTACTATTATTTAGAACCATCCCAAATAATACAGTTACAGCTCAGCAGCATCCTTCCCTTCAAATATAACTGTCGTTCCTGTAGAGCAAGTTTCAGAAGTGTTTATATATTATCAAAATTAAGTTTCAAAATGAGCTACAGTATCTGGGAAAGGGGGATAATAATATTTCACAGAAACTAATTGGAAACTTGTTTTGAAATAAAGTAGTTATTATTTCCATCATGGAGAGATGAAAGCAGAGAGATTTCCTTTTATCTCACCCAGGCTAGTATCTTACATTATTTGTTCAAACTCAAATTAAAACCTGGACAAATCCTACTGTGGCATTGCATATCAGTTAGAGATTATTCTTCTGGAAATGAACTTTTTTTCACAAATTTCATTACGCTGTTACAAATGACTATTACTAAAATGTAACATATAAAACTAAATTGTCTTTCCTTTTTCTGGCCACGTGCAAGATTCACTTTCCTATGCAGTATGATTCTTTTCTTCTGAACTTGGCAGCATGTGGTCTACTGGCCATGGCCCAAGCATCCAGAGAATCGCACAAAACCTGCTCCACTGTCCCGCTGACCTCCCTGCCAACGGGCTTGCTGGGTTCTCCACCAAAGTCCTGGGGACCCCCTCAATGCCATTGTATTCCCCCACACTTGCATCCCAAAGAACAAACGTCAAGAAATGTCCTCCACCTGGTGACTTTGTCAAGACTCAAACTTCTTTCTACAGACTCAAACTCATGCAAACTCACTACCTGTAAAAAGTGCCTGGAGTGCGATGTTAACCTACTTTCAGATTTCTGAATCCTTAACTCTGAAGCTCTTTCTCGCCTATCCCCCAGGCTTTCCCACATCCTGCTCACTTGGCCTGGAATGTTCTTCCTTGTTCCTTGATTGCCTAACTCCAACTTGTCCTTCAGGTCTCAGCTTAGAGGTAATTTTCTCCAGAAAGATCCCCCTAACCTCACTCCCAGGTACTGGGTCAGGTATGGCCTATGTGTTGCCATGATACCCTGTACCACTTAGCACTTGCAACTTTTTATTTTATTATTATTATTATTAATCTTAGAGATGGTCTCTCACTCTGTTGCCCAGGCTGGAGTTCAGTGATGTAATCATAGCTCACTGCAGCCTCAAATCCCTGGGCTTAAGCAATCTTCTGGCCTCAGCCTCCCAGGTGGCTGGGACTACAGGCCGTTGCTACCATACCCAGCTAATTTTTTATGTTATGTATTTATTTTTTGTACAGACAATGTCTTGCTCTGTTGCCCAGGCTGGTCTCAAATTCCTGGCCTCAAGTGATCCTCCTTCCTCAGCCTCCTAAGGCACTGAGATTACAAGCATGAGCCACTGCATCTGGCCTATAACTTTTAATTTGCTCTACCTCCTTCTGAATTGTAAGCCCCAGGAGGGCGGAAGTTAGGTTGTCTTGCCCCCCACCCCCATTCTATCTTCAATACCAAGCACAGTGACGGGTACATAGCGGTTGATCAACACGTTTCATTCATTTTTAATTTAGATTCAACTCTGGTATCTGGCCCCTGGAAAAACCAATCCCTAATCTGCATCCCAAAGAATACTATCTTCAGGCTTTCCTGGCATTAAAGCTGTGGCTCACCACCAGAGTTCTCTGTGGTTCTTCATCTTGAGAACTAATGTCTCCTCTGCTCATTTCCTTCTACCCTTGGAAGGTCCTGCCTGTTGCATCCAGGGTCTTCTCTTCTGGTCAATTTGTTTGAATTATGCTCATTAACTAGTTATTAAATCTGGCCCTATTTTTTGGTTACTTGCATCAATATCCCATCTCCTGTACATCCAGGCCACCTTTTATCTTTCCACCCTCCAGTCTACTCTAGTTCTCTCTAGCTTAACAAGGATTTAAGCTTGGTTTATACTCATTAAGAGGAGACAAAGGATGTCTCTAGCTACTGGATAGTTGTTGCACAGACAAAACTTTAAGACATTTCCTACCTTCGTTTCTTTGCATCTATATGACCTCTGCTCTTTATCCTGCTCAAACTTTCTCTTTTCCCCAAGACAATGAGATTCCTCTATCTTCCAACTAATAAAAAAGCCTCACACTCTATCCCCAGAAAGAAAGTCACTTTCCATTCAGATCTCTTTAGCTTTGGCCTCTGCCTACATGCTGCCAGCAGCTCCTTTTTCATCACAGCTTCCTGGATTTATCTTTTGTTTGTTTGTCTGTCTGTTTGCTTAACTCTGATGAAAGGTGGAAAAAAGGGCAGGTTTTCCCAGAGGGAAATCAATCAGATCCTTTTTTCACAGGTTGCCTAAAGACTGTCAGATCAATTAAACAATTCATCTCTCAGATGTATTCAGCTGAAGAATTTGTCCCCGGCTATTTGTACTAGAACATATTGAAACCAAGTCAAAACATCATATAACTGGAAATTCTTCTGACGTATATGGTAAAAGGGAATTGAAAGCATTGTTTCTAAATCGACCCCCAAGACATAAATTTAGCCAAACATTAGTCCAGCATAGTGCAATGAACTCCTCTCATGATTTTACACTTTGCCTTACATTCCTTCCAATAGAACTCTGTGTGTTTTGGGTAAACACACCAAGACGTAACATGAAACAGAAGTTGGAATCGTTATGGTTAACCTGAGCATGTTGGAAACCAAGGATCAGCTGCATGTTATTATACACAACCCATAAATTGGAGTGAATTGTAGAACTAGAACAAGCATGAACTACGTACACTGCAAAACAGGCAGCAAACTCTGGACAAAGAACAGACACCATCAATTTCCAAATAACCAATAGCTGATTAATGGTTAGTATCTATGACACTAAAAATCCGTATTTTCCTCTCCAGAGCATGGACTCAGTGACGTTTGATTTTGATTGACTCATAGGGATAAATTATTCAACTGATCAAGACTGTCTTGGTTCACATCTTGGTTACATGTAAAGAAAGGAGCTAATGACTATTGCTTACCTTCACTCTTCTTGTTTGCACCATTTGAGGTATGAGCAGATCAATAAATAATAGCTCTCTCTTCCCTTTTCAAGTTAACTTATCTAGAAACAAGACACAGAATACATACATATAGAGATCAAAATATCAGCTTTATTATTTTAACTGATAAGACTGAGAGAATTTCGCTGGAGAATTGAGAACAAATGGACTTGCTAATACTCCTTAATTAGTCAGATTTACCCACCAGTCCAAGGCATCCCTCCAATACTCTGGGGCCCTCCCTACACAGGCTGTGGCTGCTTCTGTAATTTTCTGACATGTGTCAGTGTCCTGGAAATAGGAGAGGTCCAAGAAAGACAGTTAAGTAGATTCACTTCCTTCTTCAATCAAAGAAGGCCAGGAGGGTCGGGCACCATGGCTCATGTCTGTAATCCCAACACTTTGGGAAGCCAAGGTGGGCAGATCACCTGAGATCAGGAGTTCAAGACAAGCCTGGCCAACATGGTGAAACGCCATCTCTACTAAAAATACAAAATTACCCAGGCGTGGTGGCGCGTGCCTGTAGTCCCAGCTGGTGCGTGCCTGTAGTCCCAGCTACTCGAGAAGCTGAGGCAGGAGAATGGCTTGAATCCAGGAGGCAGAGGTTGCAGTGAGCTGAGATTGTGCCACCGCATTCCAGCCTGGGTGACAGAGCAAAATTCAGTCTCAAACAAACAAACAACACCAAAAACAAACAAACAAACAAATAAGGCCAGGAATGTGACGATGGCTGTTACACCAAAGGAAATTCACTACAAAAACATAAGTACACAGGCACTCCATACAGCAACCAATTAAATTCTATCAAATGTCCCACCAACAGCTATCATATGGTCCAAAGGTCGATAAGCTGAGGATTCCCTTAGTGATTCAAGTTTGCCTTGTAATACAGATATGAAACAAAATTTTTGGATTCCCAAAAGGTTTTATAGATTTGTTTGGCCTTATGTGGGACAAATAAGTTTTTCCTTAAGCATTTGAACTAAGCCAGAATGCTTGAAAATGGTTATGTTGCTTATTTGGGTTCTCTGATTAAGAAGAAAATTCTTTCATCTATGCCTTCCAGAGCCCCCCAGACAAGCTCAGATCTATCTACAGCTTCTATTAGTTAGAGCAAGAATGTTATAAAGTCTCTGTTCTATTTCAAACCAGACTTGGCTGAGAGCCTTTGTAAAACGCATCTATTCACTTTGCTCCCGCCATGAGTACATTAAATGCAATTTCATATTTCTTTGATGATTTATGTGCTTTGAGAGCCTCACATCATCATTTATATCAATGCTCACTGTTTGGGCCTAAATACGCAGAGATAGAATATACAAAGAATTGGATTAAGTGTGTCCTAACCATAAGACAAACTGTGGCTGACCAGGAAGATCTCTGAAATATATATAGGAAAGATGATAGGAATAAATTAAAAAATGATGATGCTGGTGGTGATTAGCACTTACTATGTGCCAGACACTCTTCTAAGCCCTTTATGTACATTAAATCATTTACTCTTAAATTTTTTTTTTTTTTTTTTGGAGTCAGAGTCTCCTTCTGTCATCCAGGCTGGAGTGTAGTGGCACGATCTCAGCTCACTGCAACCTCTGCCTCCCAGGTTCAAGCGATTCTTACGTCTCAGCCTCCTGACTAGCTGGAACTACAGGCACATGGCACCAAACTTGGCTAATTTTTGTATTTTTACTAGAGACCGCATTTCACCATGTTGGCCAGGCTGGCCTTGAACTACTGACCTCAGGTGATCCACCTGCCTCAGCCTCCCAGAGTGCTGGGATTACAGGTGTGAGCAATGCGCCTGGCCTCAAGTCCTTAAGTATTATTACCTCCATTTTATAGACAAGGCCAACTCAGGTTCATATAAGTGAACTAAGTTGCCCATGCTATAGGAAGTGAACCATCAGGATTTGACCCTGGATGGTGTGATTCTAGAGCCTTCACGTAAAACCACAAACTGAAGCAAGGGAAAATAGGCGTAGGAGTATTGAAATGAATCAACAAGATGGGAGAATTCATCCCTCAATAAGTTGAAGTGAAAAATGCTTAAGCCTTCATCCACAAACTCAGAAACATACACATGCACACACATACACATATCCCTCTTATCAGCTACAATCAAAGTAAAAAGATAAACCTAAAAAACACAGACTCACTGCTTGGGGCAGAAGATATAACATTAACAAATAACAAAGAGAAAGTCATATGTCTCCACTCCTGTTGTATTTCCACCATCTTTATCGGGGATAATGATCTTTAAACCCAGGAGAGCTGAATAAATGTAGTTTAGAAGAAACTGAAGAATGAGATAGGTAAGGTGATAGCAGGAGACAATCTTGTTTTAAATGAGTTTATGTCTCCAGGCCTAAACAAATTACATCCTGGAGTATGAAGAGACTTTGCTGATGAAATCTAAGAGTCACTGTCAGTAATCTTCACAGGGTCATAGAGAGTTGAAAAGGTGCTGGGGCAAGGTATTAGAGATATGTACTAGAGAGGTGTAGCGCTAGGAAATTGGTATTCTAATTTTTCAAAATGAGGTGGAGGAAAGTGTAATCTGTGACCTACAGATATGCAAGCTTGATTTTGAAACAGGGTATGACTAGATGGTGTGTCAGCCCTTAAAAAGGAAGTGGTGATCACTAGGAGCCAGGATGGATTCACTAAAGAAAAGTAACAGATTCTACATGCCTTCTTGTGTGTGTAGCTTTAAGGACTGGTGAGAGTGAGGATGTCATGTGTACAGTAAGCGGTGGGACAGCAACCTTGATGGGGCCCCTGTCACCCCAAGGGCCACAAGGGTTGATTCATTTGATCTGGCTGGGTGATGGGTCCCCTCCTTTGCTTTATGTTCCATGAAGTTGCACACTTGCTCAAGGAGAAATACCAGAGAGAGAAAGGCCTTCATATGGGCAAGGGAATACAAATCCTGTGCCTCCCCAGAATCCTCAGACAAGTTCAGATCGATCTGTGGTTTAAACTAGTTAGGGTAAGCACATTTACAAAGTCTCTTACTATTCTTGGATATCTGATGGATAAGACAGTGCTTTTAAGAGAACAAATACCTGGTTGACCATTCATACCAAAAAAGCTTACATTTATGAACCAATGTCCTTCTGATTAGAACACTTTTCCTTCAGAGAGTTGCACAGCTCATGGCCCCCCTCCATTAGGAGTCTACCTGAGTTTCACCTCCTTAAAGAAGCCTTTAACCATATGATATAAGATAGCGTTTGCCCTCTAAATACACTGAATACCTTGTTTTCTTTTTCTGTATAGTTCATGTCATTACCTGACATCATATTATAGATTCTAGTTCTTCTCACTATCTGACATTGTATTATATACAATATTATATATATTATGTATATATGTACATACACACATAATTTGTCTCTCTCCTCCTCTTGCAGAACCAACAAATTCTATGTGAATTATGTCCCTATGTTAGGCAGTAGCCCTGGCCTTTTGAATGTGAACTCCATGAGGCCAGGGACTTTGCTATCTTTTTTACCACTGAGTTCCTAGTCACTAGGAGAGTACTAAAACATAGATGTCCTCAGTAAGTATTTATTGCTCAATAACATTTGTCAATTAGTGAATGTCAACCTGGAGAATGGTCTCTACTGGCTACAGTGCTCTGTCCTTGCCCTTTTCCAAAATATTAGCTCTGACAGAAAAGAAGAAAGATAACAAGAAAATTGATTCTGATTCCCAGTCAAGAAAACATTTATCTTTATTATTGTTATTACTATCATCACCATTACCTACTACGTGATAGGGACTGTATTCTGCTCTTACACTGCTGGAGATGCTCACAACAAAACTAAGCGGTAGAAATTATCATCTTCAGTTTGAGGTGAGCAAAACTGGGTTCAGGGAGTTTAAATAACTGGCTAACATCAGACAGCAGTTACACGATGAAGCTGGGATTAAAATCCAAGATCCGTCTCACTAAAAAGTGTGTCCTTTTTTTACAAGATGATGATAACACTTATAAAAACATGAGAAACCTACTTTAATGTGCAGCTGACTGGAAAAACTAGTACATTAGGTGAAAAAAATCAGGATTTTATGAGAGTTTGAGATTTGAATGGCAGGCCAGAACTCAAAAATATATATATATTAGGTATGAAGATGAAGTTCCATATACCAATTCTAAGCATCACATTCACGGATTGGGGGGAGGGGGGAGAAGGGGGTGATGATAGTCATTTATTTGAAATAGACCAAAAGGCATCAATTGACCACAAGATTAGTCTAAACCAAAGTAATATGTGGCTGTAAAATGAACTAAAACAATCTTAAACTGCATTATCAGGAATTTTTTTAAGGCAAGGGGGTTCCAGTTTTATTCTGCAAAAGCTAGACCAGGAAAATGAAAGTTAAAGTAGGGCGTTAAGACCCCTGGAATGGTGAAAATCTCATTATGAATGAAGTGATTAAAGGGCTTGGTTAACCTTGGCCTGGGAGAGAGAAGACTCAGAGATATGAACTATCTTCATATCTGAAGAACTGTCAAAAAAAAAAAAAGAAAACATTCTCTGTTGTTCCTGATGAGTGAGACTATAGGAAAGAGTTTTGATTAAAAATACAAAGCTTACTAATAATTAGATGCCTTCCCCACTATGAGTGAGTTTCCAATCTATTAGGGGAGATATTCAAGCAGCGGCTGTGTCACAATCTGGCCTGGAAACTCTAGTATCTACCCAAAGGGGTAGAAGATTAAGTTGATTTTAGGGTTTTTTTTTTTTCAGTTCTATCTCCTACATGTGGTGACCTTATTTTCTGAACCCCAAACCAAGACCTGTGATCCTATAAAAGACTTTTTGTGTTCCTTCCAGATTTGAAAGACAGTCTAGCAGGTACAACCACCAAAATATTGTGGTTTCTAGGAGATATCAATGATAAAATAATGGGGAAAATATATGAAATTGGAACTTTCCTGGAAAAAGGAAGAAGTGAAATCACTCTACAGCAGGTATCTACTTCTCTTTGAATACTCATGTTTCAACCAAGAAGGCAGAAACTCTGGGTAAAATTCCTTTTTTTATTTTCTTGCACAGCAAGTTTTCTGGAACTAAGACTTCTTCCTCCAAAGGCTGAGTGCCAAAATATAATTACAAATAGAATTATAATCTAGTTCATTAGCATTACTAAAGTCAAGAAGTCATTGGAAAAGCTTCTTGGAGCATCATCAAGATTTCCAGGCCCTACCACTGGAGCCATGCCAGCCCTTCCTTCATGACTTTGCTTCCACCTTTGTGCATATGGCAGATGCTCTAGTCTGCAGCTCATCAAGATGCCAAACTATCCTCGTTCCTCCACCCTGGACCAGAGTGACTCCCCACCAACTCCCCACTTTGGGTTCTTGTACTAAGAGGTGAGGGGCCAAAGACTCCCCCTTGGCCAAATCTGGACTTGACTCTACCAGTAAGGAACTATTCAGACTGATTAAGATATTGTAATTCTGGATATCATACATTGGGCTGGTATCAGCTGTTCCCTATTAGACTTAGACACAATGTTCTTTTCAATAGACTACTTTGTTTCACACTGACAGTCATTTTCCACCCTGCAGAATTTCAAAGCCAAGAATACTGTATTACAATGTAAACAAACAAAATTAGACTCAAAATTGCCTTTTCTGATCTTCATATATTAATCAACTCTTCAGGAAAGCTTCTAAACATTTTCAATGACATCAAAACAGGCTGGCAACATTTTTCAACTTCAAAAAACAATCAGGCTTAGTTAAAGGTTTGTTTTCTACTCCATTGATACTCTATATTACATATTTGCAACTGTTTCTGTTTTAGTACAGATTGATTAATAGCATAAGTCCTAAAATCCCAGCATGTTCACACACGTGCAAAAAAGTATTTCCATCTGTAACCTTCACTAACCAAGGGAAATCTATCATTTTTGGCATGCTTGCTGCTTCTTTCACCTGCAGTCTTGAGTCCTTGCAAATATCTGAGACTATGAGCCTCACAGTTGCCATTAAATGCTAATTGTAGGGCAGGTGTGCACTCTAGAAATGGAGGCCAAAAAGAATGGATCAAATGAGCCAAAGAGAAAGAGAAGTCTTGACACCCGAAAGACACAGCCCCCTCTATGCTTTATACCTTACTTGACTGGGCAGGAAAACTGGCATTTGAACTAACAATGAAAATATGCTGAACAACAAAACAAGAAGCAGGTATGATCCACAAGGGATGTAAAAAAAGAAAGTGTATACTGGACAATTATGTGCTTAATAGATTAGATGACGACAGCAGCTAAAGCGCTTAAATTATATCTATTGTTACCTTCTTTAAGAAGTGGAAATCATAGGAATAATTCTACCAAGACAACTGAAATGTTTTCACATCCTTCCCTAAATGCATTCCTTAAGAAAAAAAGCTTACGACTGCTCCTGCTGCTACTTGCTAAAGTTTTTCGTAACCTTTAAAGAACCATCTTATCTACGAGTTAAAACCGGCTAGTTATCAGGATTTACTGAATCCCTGCAGTTTTCAGTATGTGTTATGTGCAAGAATACAAAAAGAATCAGAATACAAATCTGCTTCCTCGAAAGGGGTTACAATCTGTAGTAGAAACTGGATTTGGAAAAATGCTTGCAAAACATGTAAAATACTCAAGTGTGAAAAATAATGTTATCTATTATATAATTAGATGGGGTTGTATGTGCCACTACATTGGGAATGTCACCTCCTTTATTAAAATGAAACGCAGAATTTTCAGCACTTGAAGGAGCTTCTCCAAGAGGATACAGGGGCTGGCCATTTTAGTACAGCTTCACTCAGTGGAATTTCTCTCTCTCTCTCTCCGTCTCTCTCTCCCCGCCGGCCCTGCCCTCAGACACACACACAGACGCCCCACTTTTCTTGGCAGTCCTTAACATAAATGAGATAGACAAAAATTTTCAAAATTATTTTATTATTTCACTTTGTGCAAGATGTGTAAAAGCAGTGAAGCTTATAGAGTCCAGCACAATAGCTACATAAACCCCCTGACCCCCAAGATTCTTATACAATAAGAATATTCCCATTCTTATTCCCCCAAAGAAGTTAGTGATTTAAGACTAACCTGAGACTGTTGGCATTAGGGCCTGTTCTACGATATTCCAAAATTAGGAATCTATCTCTCATCTTCAGCAGAAACTGTTCTTTAATTCTTAATATCACGATGAGGAAGAAATTTCAGGATGTCAAAAGATAGAGACTCATAAAAGGACCTCACACGTTTCTTATTTCCTGTCAAATGCAATGCAAAACAATATCTCAGTATTATTCTACTGCTTCCAGTATTTTTGCCTAAAGATGGGAATTTCTAATCATATAAACCTGGTATTGCTCAGTTAGGGAGTGAGGCAGAGATTAGAAAAAAGTTTCACCCCTACCGGTAAGTTTCTATGAGGACTGAGTGGGAAGGTGGTTTCCCAGCATGTAAACCAAGAGTCCTGAGAAAGTTTTACATTTCTATCAGCAGAAATTGAAAACCCCCAGTGACACTGACACCCAGTCACACCTTTGTTCTGCCTTATATTGGACAGGAAGGAATGAGTTTCTCACCAATCTCTCTCCAGACATACCTACTAAAAAGTGCTAGCAGGCAGAGGTATTCTAAATAGGCTTTAAGCATAAGCAGATATAGCTTAAGCTTTATTAGATATTTCTTATTTTCTTCATCAGTGTAGATATACAGCAGGCTGTCTGTTAAAAAAAGGCTTAGGAGTTTGGTTCTTTGACTAAGAAAAATAATCATGGTCTGTTAGTCTATTTATTACCAAGAGAAGAAGAATTTGCTATGTGGCAATGTTAAGGATTGCGGCCCCACCTGGAGACCTTCCTGAGGGTCTCTCTTAACAGGCCCTATCTGTTCAGTTCACTTCCCATTTGCTATGCCTACAGTGCTGAAACAAGGACTGACAGAAACACCTGACTTCACAGTGCCACCTTTAAATGAAACCCCATTCCCTACATTCATGGTTTGGTCCTTAGTGGGTCAGAAGATAAATCTCTTGATGAAACCACAACATTTAAAAAAGAGTCACTCACATAGTAAAAGGGGCTACTGTTCTGTCAGTAACTGTATTAATCCTTTCTCAGATTGCTATAAAGAAATACCTGAAACTAAATAATTCATAAAGAAAAGAAGTTTCATTGGCTCACAGTTAAGCAGGCTATACAAGAAGCATGGCTGGGGAGGCCTCAGGAAACTTACAATCATGGCAAAGATGAAGGGGAAGCAAATACATCTTATATGGTTGGAGCAGAAGGAAGAGAGAGAGGAGGAAGGTGCTACACACTTTTAAATAATCAAATCTCATGATAACTCACTCACTACCATGAGAACAGCACCAAAGGGGAAATCTGCCCTCACGATCCAATCACCTCCCACCAGGCCCCACTTCCAGCATTGGGAATTATAATTTGACAAGAGATTTGGGCAGGGACACAGACCCAAACCATATCAGTAACTACACATGGTATGGACATGTAAAATAATGGTAGCCAAAATGCAGTGACTTATTTAGGAATGAAAGCGAGGATGATTTTCTAAAGGCGGTAAGACCTCCCTACAGACTTGATCATTATCTAATTGCACTTATTTTTAAAAGGCTCCCATAAACTGTAACCCTGGTGATTTAGACGAATCAATTAACATCTCTGTACAGTAATCATTCATCCAGCAGAAAAATATATTACATATATGTCAAATTATTTTTTTGTCTCATTTAACACAACACCAATCTCAGTTCACGTATGTTCACTCTTCTTCTTCTCGCTCTGTCTCCCAGGCTGGAGTGCAGTGGTGCAATCTCGGCTCACTGCAAGCTCTGCCTCCCGGGTTCACACCATTCTCCTGCCTCAGCCTCTAAATTAGCTGAGACTACAGGCGCCCGCCACCATGCCTGGCTAATTTTTTGTATTTTTAGTAGAGACCGGGTTTCACCGTGTTAACCAGGATAGTTTCGATCTCCTGACCTCGTGGTCTGCCCACCTTGGCCTCCTAAACTGCTGGGATTACAGGTCTGAGCCACCGCGCCCGGCCCTGTTCACTCTTCTTAATCCACCGCTGCTATTGCGTGATTCTGTGCTCATCACTTTAAAAAAAAGAAAATTTAATTTTAAGAAATCTGAATTAAGCATTTATGTTAGAAAAACAGTACATCAGCTCAAAGGAGATGGTTGTGTTAACGTAACAAAAGGTTTACCTCATTCCTTGTGCTCACTGAGGTAACCCTCATTCAAGTTGATATCCTTAAGTGAGCTGTGCTAAAAAATGATTGTATCCAAGGAGCTTAGTAGGGGCAAAGGAAACTGCAACACAAAAGGAATCTTATGAGATTAATTTTATTATTTAATATTTATAAGATTGTACCTAAAATGCTAACTCAAGAATAAAGAAATGTCACCGGTTAACATAAGTTTAAATATTTACAAATATTGAAATAGTGGGAATTGTCAAGTGAAAATACAAGAGACAAGGGCAATGCTATGTCTGATCCTTTGAGCATCATCAGCTCATTCTGACAACTATGATCAAAGAACACAAAGAAACCAGAATTACAATGAAGTGATTTTACATGGCTTTGGTTAGTGTGTTTTCTGTTGGAAATAAAAGAAGGAAAACTAGAATTGGCTTAAATAATGACTTTTATGATATCACAAAGCACGAAGTCCAGAGCTACAGTGGCTCCATGGTGAGTTCACCTGGTAATTCACTGATGTCAAAAGGAACCTTCTTCACAACTTTCTACTCTTCCAACTTAAGCATGTTGGCTTGCCCTCTGAGGCTGGTTCGCTTCAAGATCCTTAAGATGGCTTCTGCAATTTCAGGCATCATATAAGGATGACAATCGTCAGAGGCAGAAATGTTTGCTTCTAAGGGTAAATTTTACACAGAAGCACCATATGCCTAAGCCAAAGACTCCCCCACAATACTTATTGGACAAAATTATATCACAAACCCACGTCTAAATCAATCACTGGAAGGGTAATAATTAGAATTAGAATGTCTGATTTAGACTATTCAAGATTCACTTCCTCTCAAGGCTGATGGAAACGCTAACTTCCCCTAAAACACATTACTACCCAATATTTGAGAAAATTTAGAGTTCTACCAGTAACAAATAAGGCTGGTGAGAATGACAACGGGGTAGACAGCCTGAAGAATCAACCACATATACCTAATAGAAATAGAATAGAGCTTAACTCACTACGCTATGGCTCAATTCATAGAGTTGACACAATTTCACAGGTGGACAGTATCATGTATCTAAGATTAGCCATTGTTGTTATAGCAATATATCTTCATAGAGAGCTGGAAAGACATGAATCTCTCTTTAAAAGGCAGTAAGTGATTATAATTGAAGCACAAATCATTGCTAAATCCATATCATCTACATGCACCCAAAATAGATATTTCCTCTATTATTGCAAAATCAACGGTTCCTTTTACTGGAAATTTGAGTTCCAATGAGTTTCCAGTAACAGTTTCACATTACAGACGTGCATTTGTAATAAGTTTAAATTGGTTAATTGGGTTCAATTTATCTAATGAGCTACTAAAGTGGTCAATTGTTATGCAAATTAGGGAACATGGCTATATTAAAAAGTAATGTATTGTATAACATACCACCTGAATATATTCAGGTATACATTGTTTCATTTTTCATTTCATTCTGAATTTTCATTTATCATATCACCATCTCCCACACAGAAAAAATGGCTACAATGATACTTGTTAACTGTGTGCTCTTTTCTAAAATATTTAATCAATTCTAATGAGAAAAAATACTATTGAAATATTTTACTCTGTTTAATGTGGTGTAACAATAAATCAATCAACTGAAAGGCAGGAAACAGAATTCTAACTCTGATAGCATTTATTGAGTACTCACTGTATACCAGGCACTGTGCTAAGTGTTTAACCCGTATTCGTTTCTTTAATTCTCCCAATAACTCTGTAAACGAGGTACTATGATTATCTCATTTTCAGAATGAAGCACAAAACTGGGGCACAGGGTCACTTGCGCAGGCTTACCCAGTTACTAAGTGGCAGAGGCAAGACTCAAACCCAGACCACATGACTTCAGAGCCAAAGCACGTAATCGTGGTGCAATACCACCTCTCTAGTTCTGGAATTGACACTAGCTACTTAAATTGGTGGGGGGTAGGGGGTGGTTACAGTTTTCTAATGAATTCAGAATTTGAGATATTGGAGAACATTTCCAGCCCTAACGCTAAAAATGTCACGAAAGCCATGACCTTATAGACAATCTCCTCTGCCATATGGTTTATATTAAGATTACATTTATGAGCCGGGGGCGGTGGCTCACGCCTGTAATCCCACCACTTTGGGAGGCTGAAGCGGGTGGATCACCTGAGGTCAGGAGTTCGAGACCAGCCTGACCAACATGGAGAAACCCCGTCTCTACTAAAAATACAAAATTAGCCGGGCGTGGTGGCACATGCCTGTAATCCCAGCTACTAGGGAGGCTGAGGCAGGAGAATCGCATGAACCTGGGAGGCAGAGGTTGTGGTGAGCCAAGATCGTGCCATTGTACTCCAGCCTGGGCAACAAGAGTGAAACCCTGCCTCAAAAAAAAAAAAGATTACATTTATGACACAACTGAACACCCATCTCTGGACTTTCTAAGTAACAACAGCTGCAAGGTAATTCAGAAGAAGGAGAAACTAAAAAGCCAACCATGACATATAAGTCACAGAAAAAATACATCCCCTTGGAGGAATAATGTTACAGTTTATGAGACCTAAATTCAAAAGGTACTCCAGACACTGGCATGAGACCCACCTAGAAGGTAGGCTATAGAACTGAATTTCCTAAACTATGGCTCCTAAATTAACCAAATATTTTTCAAAGCACACTACAATGTTTCATGACAATAAACAATTGAAAATTCTTTCCTCTCAGAGCAAAAATTCTTTCATCACTCTGAGCCTCCTAAAGAGTCAGAATTAAGGTATTTTTAAAAATCCCACCAAACATAATTATGAGTATTCATAGGATTTCTCAGAATATCCTCTTTGGCTATACCCAAACTGAGGCATAGAGATCTATACATTTGCAGAAGAGTTAATATTAAATTTTTTTCTCCAAACACTGTGAACTAACTACTCATTAGAAGGGCCTACCATTCAGGTTATCTGAAGAGTGAAATTTGTAATCTAAATGACTAAAGTATCTAATCTTATGTTAAGGATACAAGCAGGATTGTGCAATACCTTCCTGCAGTCTGTGAAGAAGTTCATCCTTTATGTACTTTATCACTATGTGTAAAGAGCGTCATTGAGTGGTCTAAGTTCTGGAAAGTGTCCTGGTCCGAGGTGTTTTCTCAGCCCAGTCCCTATGGCCCATGGTGGAATGGCTATGGCACAGAAGTGCAAAGGATAGAAACGTTTTCTTCCGATACAATCACTGGAATATAAAAATCAGCAAACTTCTTGTTAAGGATCAATTTTCTTTGGGGTATAGACAGTTCCCTTTTGGGTGTACAGTAATATCTCAATTATCTCCAATAGATAAGGGAAATAATAGTGTGACTAGGCAAATAATTCAGGTCTCATAATATGTGTTTGTGTGTATGTGGGCATATCATTTTATGGATTTTGTTTTGCAATCCCATTCTTCTTATATTACATAATAAAGTTAATTTGTTATTCCTGAACGAAAGATGACCAAAAGGTTCCAAAGCATTGTGGAAGCTAAGGTGAAGTTGTGAAAAATAAATTTGCTACAGTATGCAAGGGCTAATCCATAACAACTTGCTTAAAAAGATAGTAACAGCTTGTTTACATCTATAATGTGAAATTTATTCCAAATAAAAGTGCTGTGCACTTCTATTCCCATATACTTGCTATATCTTTGTCCTAGGTTTATGCAATAGATAAATTAAAAGGAACTTTATGACATTTTCCACTGATGAAAAACCTTAGGCAGCTGAGGCACAATACAAAAAGCCATTGATGACAAGAACCATCTGCTTGTCATGTAAATGTTTCGTAAATCAGAAAAGGCATGAAGTTCCTTTTGTGTTGTTTCTCCCTTTCATCTTTCAGGCCAATCAGATTCTATGGACAAGGGACAAAATGGGAGGAATTACTACTATGTCTTGTCTGAGCCATTAGTTCGTAATAAAATAAGGATAATATGGCAATTCAGCAACAAAAGAGGCAAACAAGTATGAACTGAAATAACAAAATTCATTTGGTAATATTGAGACTTCAGAACCCAGGGAAGCAGAATGATCAATGAAGCGAGTGGCGCAATGGCCAGGGAGTCCCACCAGCTCAGGACCAAGCCTGGGTCAGACTCTTCCAAACCTCTGGCAAGTAATTTCGCCGCTCTGGATCATGTTTCTTTTATTTCCTTTCCTTTTCTTCTTTCGTTTTAGATACAGGGTCTTATTCTGTCACCCCAGGATGTAGTGCAGTGACTCAATGATAACTCACTGCAGCCTCAAACTTCTGGGCCCAAATAATCCTCCCACTTCAACCTCCAAGCAGCTGGGACTACTAGCATGCACCATCACACCGGCTATTTTATTATTATTGTTATTTTTATTGTAGTGATGAGTTCTCACTGTGTTTCCCGGGCTGGTCAAGCAATCCTCCTATCTTAGCCTTCCAAGCCAAGCACTGGGATTTCAGGAGATCATGTTTCTTAATCTGTGAAATGGGAATAACAACAATACCTATTTCAAAGGGTTGTGGTGAGAAATAAATCATCAGCTTGAAAGCGCTTATCCCAGTGCCTGGCACATGGCCAGCAATATATACATGCCAGCTGCTACTCCTACTAACCCAGGAGTAAGATCATCCAACTTAGCGACAATATGTGGATAGCACACCCTGCCCTGAGAATGTCTCTCATTGCACGTTTTAACAAAATGTATGCAAGTTCTTCCTTTCATGAATTCTTTGAAAATTTAATTCGGAAAGTAATATACATTTTCAGCCAGGTGCAGTGGCTCATGCCTGTAATCCCGGAGGGTGAGGTCGGCAGATCACTTGAGGCCAGGAGTTCGAGACCAGCCTGGCCAACATGGCGAAACCCCATCTCTACTAAAAATACAAAAATTAGTCAGGTGTGATGGTGCGGGCCTATAATCCCAGCTACTCAGAGGCTGAGGCACAAGAATTGCTTGAACCCGGGAGGCAGAGGTGGCAGTGAGTGAAATACTTCCATAGCTTCTATGGTTTCATTATTGCATTTGAATTTTTATAGCAGTGAGCTGAGATTGCGCCACTGCACTCCAGCCTGGGCAACAGAGTGAGACTCTGTCTCAAAAAAAAAACAAGTAATATACCTCAAAAAAAAAAAAAACAAGTAATACATATTTCGAAAAAGATTTTGTTAATGCAGGTTTTAAAGTGAGAGTCTCTTCCCTACTCACAATATCAATTGCAATCATTACTTTAAATACCACTGTTCTTGATTTGGGATATATGCTTCCAACCTTTTACATCTTTAAACAAATATAGATATCATTTTTATAATTTTTTTTTGAAATGGAGTCTCACTCTGTCACCCAGGTTGGAGTGCAGTGGCCCAATCTCCACTCACTGCAAGTACCGTCTCCCAGGTTCACACCATTCTCCTGCCTCAGCCGCCCAAGTAGCTGGGACTACAGGCGCCCACCACCACGCCCAGCTAATTTTTTGTATTTTTAGTAGAGACAGGTTTTCACCATGTTAGCCAGGATGGTCTCGATCTCCTGACCTCACGATCCGCCTACCTCGGCCTCCCAAAGTGCTGGGATTACAGGCGTGAGCCACAGCACCCAGTCTCATTTTTATGATTTTTGAAATAGAAATTAAACCATATTATAGAATTTATTGTTACTTCCTCTTTCACTTAACATATCCTGCATATCTTTCATAATATGTTAGTAGGTGTAGATTTCTGCTGTTGATATAAATCTAATATTAAATTTTAAATAAGGAGATAAATGATAAGATAAATGATGAAAATAAAAAGATCATTAAAAAGTGTTCTTTCATTGTTGCTTAGCTTTTAAGTGTGATGATGGCATTGGGATTATGTTTTGTTTTAAGTCCTTACCTTTTAGACATATCTACTGGAATATTTACAGATAAATTACATGATTCCTAGGATTAGCTTCAAACTGAAAGAGGGATGGAAAGAGGAAAACTTGGAAACACAAATAAAACAAGATTGGCCATAAATTGATAATTAAGCTGGCTGATGACCATGTAGGGATTAAAGTATTCTCTTCTTTGTACTTTTGAATATTTTTAAATTTTCCATAGCAAAAAGATTTAACATTTTCCCTTCTTAAAACTGATGTACTAAATGCCAAACAGCTATATCTTTAAATCACAGCAATTAATTCCTCCTGACTGGTTAGATAATAATTTAATCTACAAGACTAATTATTCCTAACACACATCCCCTAAGCAGCGCAAACCAATTACAATTTACCTTTCTTATAGTTTGAATGATGCTATAAAAATTCAAATGCAATAACGAAACCATAGAAGCTGGTTATTGTATTTCACCAATGTTAAGGGAGCTATTTATCGACAAATGCAAATTATAAACTATCATAATTACTGTTTTTTTAGAGTTAATGGAGTGCTTTCCTTTTTCTCTTACATTGGAATTATTGCAGCTAGATGAAAAAATAAAAACAGTTGTTTAATCTAGGTACAGTCAAGAAATCAAGAAGATCGCATGGAGTGTTCTGTTTGTTCACCCAGCTAGGAGGACACATACAACCTGGAGTGTGCTCACCAAAATTCTGTCATGCTCAAGCCAATAGAAGTTCTTTGCTATGCCACTGGAGCAGAATAATGTTTTGAGTTTCATGTTTTACTCTATGCACACCTCAACACTTCCAGGAAGGTGGCCAGGCCCTTTGTATGTCTTATCTGTGGCGCGAGAGAGGAGGTTTATAGGACATAGAGGGGAACTGCCTGAATCCTATAGCTCCTCTTGGCTTTTGTAAAAGTCTACACAAACTGAAGAGGTATGTTCCTGAAGCCCAGAGGCAGACAGGAAAGACAGTACTTTCTAGGGAAGCAAAAGGGAAGAAGAAGTTTTTTCAATATTGGGTTAGAGGTCAGAGTTCAGCAGATCCAGTGAGACAAAGAATCTTACAAGGCAAACAGTATCTGTACTGTGCACCCAGCAATGTTGGATGCTAGACTTCCAGTCCTCTCAAAGATTTCTGACACCGAACGTGGACTGGAAGAAAGGGAGAATCAGAATCTAAAAAAATTAAGATGAATGGTAAATAGATAACTCTGCATTATCAGTGAGATAAGGACATGATAATGCATGATCAATGACAAGGAGATCTTCACCTATGATTTGGCATCATTTAAGATCCCGAACCCTTGGACTATGTTTGGGGCAGGACATCACTAATGAATATTTAAATTTAATTTCTGCCAGCCCATAAGTATAATGAGATGTTAGATTTAAGTTTAATTGGATTTAAAGAAAATAAAAATGTCCAATAGTACGGATCTTAGTTTATGGCAGTTAATTCATACAGGCTACTCCATTAAAAATCCACCATGACAATAAAAGAGACTATAGAAGCAACCTACCTCCATTCTGTAATAACCATCCTTTACATCTGCACAGCTTTGTATTTGTAAGGTGTTTTCACACACATTGTCTCATCTGATCCTCACAGAGTTCAGAGGGTTCAGCGGCTCTTGAGCTGTTCAGAGTAGATGGGCAGGAGTGAAATGGCTCAATGGAAGACAGGACTTTCTCAACTGGTCACTAGTCATTTCTTTTGCTTGCTCGCTCTCTCACTCTCATTCTTGCTAGAAACAAGAGGAACCATTTATTCAACACTTCATTTAAAAACATCTGTGCAAAATTGTCACTTGTAAGATGGATTTTATGGAACCTATTGTCAAGGATGAATTCACTTCCTCAGGGGTAGCAATTTAGGCTGCCATCCAATGGTGGTGGTTAAGTCTTGGCCAAATATTACTCAGCAGAGAAATATTAATATAACAAAACAATTGTTTGTAGGTATATTTAAGAAGGAAAAACAATTATAGCACTTTCCAATGTCTTCTTACTATAAGAAACAGATATCCTTCTTAAAACAATTCAACAGAAAAAAAGTTCATTTAAAGAGCGTTCTTTTAGTGCAAATTTTTGAAGCCAGAAGATTTAATGGAAGTTGCCTCTAAGGAATGGGAGTTGGAGAAATGAAGTAGGTGAGACTTTCATTTTTCTAATTTGTACACTTCTTTATATGTGTATATATATATATATATATATATATCATAGTTTGGAAACTAATCTTTTTTAATCAAATGAATCTAATTATCTAATTGGGTTCTTTTCCTCTTTATCACATCATTGTTAACAAAATATCTACAAACATGAGCATTCTTTAATAACTTACAGGGCTTTAAAAAGAGAACTTTGATTCCTAATTATTCACTTTTGTCACTAAAACCCCTGCCCTGGTTTGTCCATGCTCTTTAGGCCAGGAATTTCTAACTATGGTGAGAACAGTGGGATAAAGGAGTCTTCAAAATCAGTATCAGGATTAAGAATTCACTTTCCATCACCCTACGCCAACTGGTGAGTATGCAAGGTTTAATGCACCTGCCTTTGATTTTTCAGGCATATTCTCAGCATACAAGTAGTAATACGGAGAACAGTTTTTTGTTTCTATTTTAAAGTTGTAAGAGAAAAAAAATTCTCCGAAAGACAAAATGCATTTTTATGTCTGCAAAACTTACTACAGGCTTTCATGGCTAGAAATCCTAGAAGCAAGATTCAAATTCAAGTCTTTCTATTTCTAAAGATTATGTTCTTTCCACTCCACCATACAACTTCCCCTAGAGATCATTTTCATAAATTTAGTTTTCTTTAAAACAGTAAATTGGATTTGCAGAGTTTTTTTCAGCCCCTGCTGTGTGAAACAGAGAAAATGTCTCACTGTTATGGTCAGCAGTGTCTGGGTACCACCAGTACGTGCCTGTATGATTTGTGTCAGGTATATGTGATAGCATCCTTCTCCAAAAGCTGTGAGCACCTGTGTAGCTTGAATTCAGCTTATGTGGAGCTTCCCATAGCCACAGAACAAACAAGACTTCCCAGCACAACTAATAAAAGAAGATTCTTTAAAAATAACTTACTACAAATAATAAATAAAATAACAAAACTTAAAGACATGTAACTGTCCTTATAAGAAAAATATTGGCTTTCTGTTTTTTAATGATGGGAGGCATATTCTTAGAGTAGTAGAGGGATATAGGAAGGTGAGAGTAAGAGCCCTTGACTCGGTCCACAGGCCCAGCAGCCTTCTTTTCAGCTGGCATCGGCTTCTATAACCTGCTCTCCTTTTCTAGGAGTAAGGATTCATTGCACGTAAAGAGAAGACTGTTTGGCCTCTCCAGTCCTCTGATTTAAGACCTTTCTTTTGTTACTTCTCATTAGTAAACACGACAATTACTCCTTTTCCTTGGGAAAGTAACAATCCTATGTCAGCTGTGGCCAGGTTTCCAGTTATAACATGTTCCCGTAACACTTCATTTCCACGTGCTTCCTTTTTCTGAGAACCTCCTCTGTCCTTCCCAAATGTCTTCCAGGTTTAGACCTTGTGGCTTCATTTGCATTATTTGATTATGTTTTTTAAATTGTTTCTCTTCATAATCCCCATAGCAACTGGCTTCTTTAGAAATTTCCTCACAGTCCAAAGATATCATACCTTTTAACTGAAAATAACATTTTGAATAGAATTAGTACAGGAAAATAAGCTGTTTTATTACCTCGTCCTTGACTTTTCATTTCTTTAATTTTCTTTTATAAAATTAAAAATTTTAAAAAAAACTGTCAACTCAGCTGGGTGGAATTTGTTGGGTATTGTGGGGCCTGTAAGTTATTAAAGGATGTATATAATTTTTTAAATGCTGTCTCGCCCATTTTACAGAGCAGGCAGTTTTTCACTTACTCATTCAATAAGTGTTTTTTTAGTATCCTAAGAACCATGTTTAAAGCTGTGAAACTTTTAAGGTGAGTATAAAACCCAGAATTGTCCTCCTGCACCTGAAGTCATTTTAGATAACAACAAAATGTAGTGTGTAATTAAACACTGAAACTATAAAACAGCCCTATCATCATTTTCAGTTGATAGAAGAAGAACGTGAAATTTGAATTGGGCCCTGAGGAGTAGGATTTGAAAAGCTGAAAGAACACCAAAAACATTATTCTAGGCATCATTCCAGAAGAGAAGGCAGCGTGAAATTTATATGAAGGATAAATGTGGAGTGTTTGGAGGGACAGTGAGTAGATCAACTTGTCTAGAGGACAGTATATTGAGACATATAAGACAGAAGAAAAGCTAGAAGATAAGGCTAGAAGGCAGGTGTAGAAAGTCTTACCCATCAAGTCTTGACCTGGGTTTGGATTTTATCTCAGAGGTGATAGGATTAACTAGATACAATGGAAGATTAATCTGCAGGAAATTACAAAGTGTAACCTAAAAGAATCTTTAAATTGGCTTGAGCATCCAGGCTTTCTCCTTGTCTTCTGCTTTGTTCCTTCCTTCCTCCATTTCCCTACTCCACTTTTAGCCAGTGATCTTAAGAATCACACAATTCTATTGTGCAATGTTTAAATGGGGTCATTCTCCTGCTTAAAACAGTTCAATAGCCTTGCAGAGACTTTCAGAAAAAATCCTACCAATTTAACACATGGCCTTTAAGATCTGGCCCTAACTTGCCTCTCTAGACTTGTCACCTATACAACAGGCATCACTTTAACCCTTTTCTATTGGACTGAAATACCCTTCACTCCTCCACGCCCCTTTCCGGTTTTTTGTCTGACAAACATGTAACTCATCTTGAGGTTTTGGCTTAGATGACACTTTCCCAAGGATGGATCTCAGAGTGCTTTAAATCCAGATTATGCTGCCTTCCACAGCTTCCATTTCCACGACAGTACTTAAGATCCACATCATTGTCTTGGGTATACCCATAGGGGTGGGGTGGTTTCCCTAGTACCTAACAAAGCACCAGAAACATAAAAGATGCCTAAAATTTTTTGGTAAATAAAAGAATAAAAAAATGAAGAACGCGGAAAAAATAGGAGTCTATGGCAATTGGACAGTCATAAAATAGTAAGATTTAGGGCATAAATTCTGGGATAGGCTTGCAGCAATGGAAAAGAAGGGATGGATGGAGGCACGGTAAAAAGGAAAGCTGGGTGGAATGCTAACAAACCTCAATTCTGACTGAGCTGACGTAATTTGGTATACATAATTAAAAGGTCCATCTAACTCTATAGTTTCCAAATACTGGCTGATCATCAGAATCATCCAGAGAATCAGGAATGTTTTTGGTTTTGATGTGTTTTAATTTTTCATGATCTTTCTTATAACAACTTACTGATGTTTAGGAATTACCTAGATGTCATATAAGGCCATTTGCAGCACTAATGTTCTGATTTAACCAAGACATCCATGAAAAGATAATAAGTAACTGAATGTAAGAGCAGAAGGAATGCGTTATACTACTACATTTTTAGGCTGGTTAACCTGGAGTCACAATTTGCATGTAACAGGCAGCCAAAAAAAAAAAATACTTGATGAATAAATCAGGAAAGCAGAAAGAGGGAGCACATTTTGCGAGATGGATTTGATGTTGGACATGAGTTCCTAACTGACACTCAACCATTTGTGTGTCCTTCCAGCTGTCTCAACAGAACTCTCACCCTGCTTTAAGTGGTTATGTCCTTGGCATTGCTGTTTTGGTTGGTATAGTGACTATCTCTGAGGAACAGCACCCAATTTCTCTTTAAAGAATTACCCTCCGCCATTGCGTAGTCTTCTTGGAATTGTAAATCAGGTCCTGCCCTCCCTCAGCTGAGACATAACAAAACTCTCTCCCTGATTTTGAAAACTTGACTAGAGTGTCCAAAGAGCAGAGAAATTGATTGGTGCTCACCATTCTTGCTGTGTCATTAAGTTCCTTGGAAGGCCCTGGTTTCTGTTCTTTTAACTTAGCCTTGTTATCAAGCCTTCTCAACATCTATGTACTACCCAGTATCCTTCTAAATCACCATTTTGTTTAACAAGTCTTTTCAATATCTGGTACCTACAAACAAACAAATGAACAAAAACTAATAATATACTACGTTCATTGTCTCATTGCATAAGAGTTCCTTCCTGTGCTCACCCTAGATTTTCCTCTAGTTTCTGCACTAGAAAGGTATGCATAGCCATTGCAGCATTAAAAAAAAAAAAAAAAAATGCAAGCCACACATGTAATTTTATATTTTCTAGCAGCCACCTTTTAAAAAGTAAACAGAAACGGATGAAATTAGTTTTAAGTCTATATTTTAAACAAATATATCTTTATTATTAATATACAATATGAAAAAAATTTTTTAGTGTAAGTCTTTTGAAGTGTGGTATGTATTTTACAGTTACAGTACATCTCAATGCAGATGCTAAATTTTGAAAGGTTACAGTGATATATGTTCCTTCCGAAACAATATAGCCACATATACAGAAAAATAACTCACACTGTTACTTTTAATATTTAAATAGCTGGGCACGGTGGCTCATGCCTATAATCCCAGCACGTTGGGAGCCCAAGGCGGGCACATTGCTTGAGGCCAGGAGTTTGAGACCAGCCTAGCCAAAATGGCGAATCTCCATCTCTGCTAAAAATTCAAAAATTAGCCGGGTGCGGTGATGGGCACCTGTAATCCCAGCTACTCAGGAGGCTGAGGTATGAGAATTGCTTGAACCCAGTAGGCGAGGTTGCAGTGAGCCAAGATTGCACCACGACACTCCAGCCTCGGTGACAGAGCAAGACTCTGTCTCAAACTAATAATAATAACAATAACATAATAAAATTTAATTTAAATTAACTAAAATGTTCAGTTCCTCAGTTGCACTAGCCACATTTCAAGTGCTCACTAGTGACATATGACAAGCATCTATGTACCAGGCACCACAGCCTTACATCTGCTACAGGAGTGAAGAGTCACAGGGAACCTTTTCTTGATGGATCTAGTAGTTGGCAGGAATTGGAGGCTTTCATACTTCCAACAAATTCCATCATGACAGGACTCAAAACTGTGTGAAGACCTGTTTGAAATATTTCTTCCCCCAAAATGACGTTTCTTTGGCTGGGTAACTACAACAGGTTAACACATTACTGATTGTGAGATCTATCCTCCGTGCTCTGCAATTCAGGTGCATAGAAACATCAAGGAATTGTCTTGTCAGGTAGTATCCAAAGTTAAAATTACACTATTACTCTTAAATCACTTCTCATTTATAACATGTTGAGGGGTGGGAAGAGACTTGGGGAATTCGTTTTAATTTTAGGGATTTTCACCATGAAATAGAAAAATAGAATTTTGAGTGGCAGGTTGAAGAAGTTGAACTTTATCTCTCAGACAATAACAGATACTGTAAATTTTAGAGTGAAAGAACAACATAATAATGTCAATCTTTCAGGAAAACAAATCAGAACCCAGACTGGTACAACAGCAGTCCATAGAGAAGGTGTGGCGCTTCCAGCATCCTTAGATGATAGATATATGCTCTTATTTCGCCGGGAATGCTGTTTTCCTCTTCTGAAGCTGACAAGATATGTGTTCATCCTAGTTCAGTCGCCCCTTAGTTTCCCAAGTGCAGATGGCAGACTGAGTCACTTCTCCCTTCACCTCTACTCTCACAGCAGTTCTTTGAGAATCCTGCAGAAAAGTCAAATTTATAGAGACAGAAAGTAGTCGCGAGGGGCTGAGGAATTATTGTTTAATGGGAACAGAGTTTTCGTTTTGCAAGATGAAGAGTCCTATGGTGGTAAAAGCAGCACAACAATGTGAATGATTGCTGCGCCTTTTCCCTGGTTAACTCTTCTTCACGTTTAGGAGAGCTCTCATTTCCAGGCCAGAATGGTTTAGGTACCCTTGTTGTACCCTTTCATGACCCTCATACTTTCCTTACCGGGCTCTCATCAGAACTGTCATCTACAGCTAATTGTATGGTATATCACTCTGCTAGGGTTACTATAAGAAAACACTACAGACTGGGTGCCTTATACAGACTGGTTATGATTTTCTCACAGTGCTGGAGGCTAGAGGTCTAAGATAAAGGTGTTGGCAAGTTTGGTTTCTCCTGAGACATTTTTTTAAATTTTTTTATTTTTTTGGCTTTCAGATAGTCTTTCCTTTATGCAAACACAACCTTGGTGTCTGTGTCCAAATTTCCTCTTCTTATGACGACATCAGTCAGACTGGATTAGGGCTCACCCTAAGGGTCTTGTTTTAATCACCTCTTTAAAAGCCCTGTCTCCAAATACTTTCACACTCTGAGGCACTGGGAGTTAGAACTTCAACGTATGAATTTTGGGGGATGCAATGTGGCTTATGATTAACCTCTACTGTTTCCACTTGTTAAACTTTTAACAACACGGACTTTGTCTTGTTCATATTTCAGGACCTTTACAGTTGCTGCTGTCTTCTGAGCACACTCTACCTCCAACTCTTCATACAACACGTTATTCTCAACTTTGAAACCTTAGCACCATCATCTGACAAGGGCCATTCCAAACCACTTTGTCTAAAGTAACCCTAAACGTTACTCTATCACATCACTGTTCTCTCTCTTTCACAGCAGTCGCCAGTTACTTACGTCCAGATTATCAGCTTCAGGAAAGGTGGGGATACGTGTTTTTACACGCTATTATACCCCCAGCATCTCACACACAGTCCCAAATGAATGAGATTCTGTAGCCACTTAGCACATTACAAGGATTTTATTTACCCCTGGGAAAACCTAAAGGGCTTTTAACATCCAAATCGGCGTTTGAATTTCAGCTCTAACATGGATTAGCTGTGTGATCACCAAGTGCCTTACCCGCTGTGTCTCAGAATCCCTAACAACACGATGACAATACCTTCTTTCCGGTTCTTATGAGGATTAAGAGAACTAATTACCCGTAAGGTGACCAGGTCAAGAATTTGACATAGAACTCGTGGTATCACCTGAGATGCTATTAGCTTGAGAGTGTTCCAAAGCGTCGGACCTGGGAATGGTTTTCGAAAACGCGTTTAGGTGGTACCCAGAGCATTAAACACCAGGGTATGAATGCTACCCTATTTTCAGTGGGTTTTTTTTATTCTTTTTGTTTTGTTGTTTTGTTTTTGAGACAAAGTCTCGCTCTGTAGCCCAGGCTGGAGTCCAGTGGCGGGATCTCACCTCACTGCAGCCTCAACCTCCCGGGTTCCAGCGATTCTCCAGCCTCACCCTCCCAAGTAGTGGAGACCACAGATCCGTGTCACCACACCCAGCTATTTTTTTTGCATATTTTGTACATTTTTTGTATATTTTGTATATATTTTTGTAGGTATTTTTGTATATTTTGTATTTTTTGTGTATATATATATATATTTTTTTTTTTTGTAGAAATGGGGTCTTGCTATGTTGCCCCTCGCTATGGTCTTTTCAATTCTTTTGATCAAAACCACGCCTTGTTCTCATTCACGTGTCTTTGGCACCCATCCCTGCCTCCATCCCTTGCCGTTTCTTGAGATTCTTCTGTTTAGCAGAGATCACTCGGCCAGACACGCACTGGCAGCACCCCGGGGATGAAGCCAGCCTACCTGGGGCGCCCCCGCCGCGCTCCCCCGGGACTCCGGGCTGCTGAGAGGAAAGCAGCAACTCCTGGGGTCCTGGTGAAGAGAAAACGACCTGGACCCTGCAAAGCGACCCAGAACACAGGGAGCCCGCCACCCACGTTATAAAGACAAAACACGTGGGTAACACAGCCCAGGCGGGTGGCAGGCGTGGCGGAAACCTCTGAGGCTAGCGAGGACTACTGAGTCTAGAGGGGGTCCCTGAGGAAGGGAGTCCCTGAGGGAGGATGGCCCTCCGAGGGGCCAGGCCGACGTCCCGGGAAGGCGGCCCGCGGCTCCGAGAAGCCAAGCTCTGGGTCGTCCTCTGACTTCAGCCTCTTTGGGTTCTGCCGCGCTCATCCTCGCGCCGCCAACTCGCGCGCTTACCCGAGCTTGTCAGCCAGTAGAGCGCCCGCTGAGGGGCCGCGCCCGCGCGCGAGACAAGGGGCGGGACGGGGCGGGGCGGGGTGGGGCGGTGCGTGTTACGTGAGGGCGCAGCTACGCACGCGGCTCCGCGCATGTGCGGTGAGGCTCGCGGCTGGAGTGCGGCGCTGGGCGGAAGCCTCCATGGCGGCCGAACGCAAGACAAAGTTGTCCAAGAATCTGCTGCGCATGAAGGTGCGGGGACGCTGAGAGAGCCACGCCGGGCGGTAGGGGCACCCGGTCCTTCCGACCTGGCCGGGGCCGAGGCGGAGGGCGGACAAGGGACACCACAGAGAGGCCTCAGAGGGCTTCCAGCTCTCGTGCTCATTCATTCACTTAGCGTCTGCTCTGCACTGTTTACTGGAAACCAGGTTGCGAATTAGGCCGACTCTCAGGAGGCCCGCGGGCGGATGGGAGCTTGCATACACAAAAGCAGTCAGGGTACAGCTTACCAAGTGCAGTGAGAGTGAAAGCGCCGGGGTCCCTGGGAACTCACCGAGATTCTCGCGGGGTAGTAGTCTCTTTAGGTTACTGGGAGGATGGAAGGCACAACGTCCTAAACTAGGAGAAACTGAGTTCAGAAGTCTGAGAGGCAAGAAAGAAAAAGAAAACCATGGAGATTTCCAAGAATTACAGACAATTAAATATGTCTGGAAGGCAAGTACTAAGAAATGGTTGCAGAGTAGGCAATGGTCACAACGTGCAGAGAATTTTAGGCTAGATTAAAGATATTTTGCTTTATTTTGTGAGCAATGGAAAGCTATTGACACGGGGAACAGTGTCAAAAAAAATAGTAAATACTTATAGTATTAGACAATGTTTGAAGTGGTTTGCGAATATTAACCTATGCAATTCACATAATGACACTTTGAGGTGACTACAGGCAATAACTCTCTTTTTACAGCTAAGGCAACTGAAACAGAAATAAGTAACTTACCCGAAGTTACACAGCTAATAAGTAGTGTAGACACGACGGGAACTCAGGCAGTCTGGCTTCAGAACCCTGGCTCTTTATTACTGCTCTGTACTCTGTGATGCCTGTTACTGAGCACTACTTATAGAGAGTAGCAAACTGTTACGTGTCATGTTTAAAGAGGTGGAATTTCCAAAAGAAGGAAGTAAGCATTCATAATGTTTTGAAAGATAGAGAGGCCATTCGCATTGGCTCATGCCTGTAATCCCAGCACTTTGAGAGGCTGAGGTAGACAAATCGCTTAAGCCCAGCTGTTTGAGACCAGCTGGTGGTGGTGAAACCCAATCTCTACAAAAAATACAAAATATTAGCTGGGCCTGGTGGCACGCACCTGTAGTCCCAGCTACTTGGGGGGCTGAGGTGGGAGGATCACTTGAGCTTGGGAAATCAACGCTGCAGTGAGCTGAGATGGTGCCACTGCACTCCAGCCTGGGTGACACAGGGAGACCCTGTCTCAAAAAAAAAAAAAAAAAAGACAGAGTAAACATTACATGGGCAAGATTTGAATGGAGTTGAGCTAGGATGGAGTTAGGGATGAACGGGTGAATGAGGGTGGAGGACAAATTGCAGCATAACAGAGTTTGTCAAGCACTTTCATGCATGTTAGCAAAATTTGATCTTTACTGAACAGAGTTTGATTTTATGATTTGTAATAACATTAATTTCAGAGAAGTGGAGTGAATTGGCCAAGCAGATATTGAAAAGATTTCAGCAGTTGTTTTAGCTCTTGGAATAAGCCAGATGATGTACTGGGTGACTCAAGCTCAAACTAAATATCCGAGTTGCAACTAATAAGAAATTAACTTAAAATAAATGTCCACCCCCACCAAATTGGGAGACTCAACTGGACATTGGAAGCAAAGGAGAAGGAGAAAGATCACCCAAATTCTCTATTTGGTTTAGCAGCTTTGGTCATTGATAAGAAAAAACTTACTGGCAAGATAGCAGGAGACACTGTCTATACTGATAGAACAGAGTATACTGTGAGAAGGCATGGAGCAGCTGCAGTTAGGGTGCCTTAACCAGAGCTAAGTCCTGTATAACATGAGTCCCAAACTGCCAGGCCACGGACCAGCACCACTCCATGACCTGTTAGGAACGGGCCGCACAGCAGGAAGTGAGCAGCGGGCAGGCAGGCAAGCAAGTGAGCGAAACTTCATCTATATTTACAGCTGTTCCCCATAGCTTGCATTACCACCTGAGCTCCACCTCCTGTCAGATCAGTGGCAGAATCCTAGATCCTCCTAGGATCAAAAACCCTACTGTGAAGTGCGCATATGAGGGATCTACCTTGCGCTCTACTTACGAGAGTCTAATGCCTGATGATCTGTCATTGTCTCCCATCACACCCAGATGGGACTGTCTAGTTTCAGGAAAACAAGCTCAGGTCTTCCACTGATTCTGCATTATGGTGAGTTGTATAATTATTTCGTTACATATTATAATAATAGAAACAAAGTGCACAATAAATGTAATGCACTTGAATCATCCCTAAACCATCTACCTACCCTTCCCCTCTCCACCACCCGTGGAAAAATTGTCTTCCAGGAAGCACATCCCTGGTGCCAAAAAGGTTGGGGACTACTTTTTAGGGCAAGTGTGAGAGGGTTGAGGATTTAATCCTGACTCACTTCAATGCCTCTGACTTGGTCAGCCATTGCAGGGTGATCCTGATGGGAAGCAGAAAAAGAAGGATGTGGATGGAAGGTCTTCCAGTATGGAATGGTTGTAGAGGGTGTTTATTTGTGATTTTAGCACTGTTAGGCTCTTAGAACAGGGCTTGGCAAACTTTCTGTAAAGGACCATATAATAAATATTTTGGTCTTATGAGCCAGACAGTCTCTGTTACAACTACTCAGCTCTGCCAGTGTTGTTCAGGATCGAATGACCATGGCTGTGTACCCGTAAAACTTTATCGACAACAACAGACATCTAGCCTGAGGACTGTATTGTGCTGATGCCTGCTGTGAGTCCTCACTAGCTTTGGAATGTGTTCTGAAATGCTCTAGAGTAGGAAAATCGAACTTCTACCTAAGTCTGGAGGTGGCTGATTCATATTCACAGGGAGTTCTGTCCTTTCTCTGTGTACAGAACATGTATATGGCTATTGTATACCAAAAGAATAGGTGCATGACTAAGTGGGAGAAAAAAGGGCAGTTGGGCAATATTGATGAGTTTTATCACGAGGAATATTAGTGATGAAATGAGGCATCTGCATTTAAAGAAAACCATCCCAGAAAGAGAGTCTGGAAAAATAAGACAGGTCCAGGTTCATTTACATTCAGAGAACCTTCATTGAGTGAGCTCTTTTGTGTACCAAGGGTGCCGCCTAAGTGCCAATGATACAGGATGAACAAGAGTCATGGTCTATTCAGAATCGTAGTCTTGGGAGACACCAAACCAGCACGATGGTGAACAATAATCCAGTGTTTATGAGGCTGTCTTGGGAAGGTGCTTCTTTATAGGAGCAGGCCTGGGAAGAGCCAAGCCAAATGCCAACCAGGAAGTCTTACCAAAGGACACACGCTGTGGGCTTAAAAGCGTAAATATTTTGCCAGGCAGAAAATGGAAACGTTAAGTCGCAAAGGCAAAAAGGACTGGGAAGTATAGCATGCACATTCCAGAAACTGCAGTTCTTTCCTGGGTTGAGGATATACGCACAGGTAAAATGGATGAGGACTGCAAAACAGTAGTCTGCAAACTTGTTTTCTTTTACTTTTTATTTAAAATAGTGATAGATTCACAGGAAGTTGCAAAAAGTGTACAGGGATATCCCGTGCGTCCTTCATGCCACCTCCCCCAGCGGCAACATTTTACAACACTAGGATACGATAAAGAGCCAGGACATTGATGGTGAGCTGACTCAGATTTCACCATTTTACATGCACTCACTTTGCGTGGACGGTTGCTGGGTCATATGGTAAGTGTATGTTTAGTTTGCTAAGAGACTGCCACGCTGTTTTCCACAATGGCTGTACCATTTACCTTCCCACCAGCTATGTTTGATTGATCAGTTTCTTCACATTCTCATCAGCACTTGATGTTATCACAGTAATGAGTTAGTTAATACATGATTTAACAACAAGGATACATTCCGAAATATGCATTGTTAGGTGATTTCATCATTGTGAGATCATCGTAGAGTTCACCTGTGCAAACCTGGATGGTATAGCCTACCACACACCTAGGCTATATGGTACAGCCTGTTGTTCGTAGGCTGCAAGCCTATACAGTATGCTACTGTACTGAATTCTCTAGGCAGTTGTAACAGAGTGGTATCTGTATCTAAACATATCTAGATATAGAAAAGGTACAGTAAAAATGCAGTATTGTAATCTTATGGGACCACTTTCATATATGGGTTCCATCGTTGACCAAACATCATTTTGCAGCGCATGACTATTTTATTCGTGAACATTCTTAAGATTTTTTCATTTAACTTAGTAGTCCTAGTTAAAGCGCTTATGCCTAAAAAGGCTTCGGTTTGGAAAAGCTGGAATAGAAGGAGGAGAAATATGGGACCTGGGCTGGGCGCAGTGGCTCACACCTGTAATCCCAGCACTTTGGGTGGCTGAGGCAGGTGGATCACAAGGTCAGGAGTTCGAGACCAGCCTGGCCAAGATGGTGAAACCCCCGTCTCTACTAAAAATACAAAAATTAGCTGGGTGTGGTGGCGGGCGCATAATCTCAGCTACTTGAGAAGCTGAGGCAGGAGAATCACTTCAACCTAGGAGGCGGAGGTTGCAGTGAGCTGAGATCGCGCTACTACACTCCAGCCTAGGCAACAGAGCGAGACTCTGTCTCAAAAAAAAAAAAAGAAATATGGCACCTGAATAAGGGAAAGAAATGGGGGATACATAGAAACCAGTGGAACCTGAAACCTCACTGCTAGGAGGCTTCTGGGTATTTTCTGATTTTATTTTCTCCAGTGTTGATATTTTATCATTTTGCTGTGGTTAGCCTCAAGTTTGTTCACTTGTTCCCTGAATAAATACAGGTATTCGTGCTAGTGAGAGACTGGCAACAGGACTATTATTTACTGCCATATTTTGAGTCAAGTTTCTGCAGATTTGATAAGAGCAGCTCAAGAGTTTAGCAGCATTTCAGAGGAAAAATAAAGATGAAGAGCAGACTTATAGATGTACCTGTGCTTCTGCCTACATTTATCAGGCTCTTACTGTGCTTCAGTCATCATATTGGGACAGATGAAGGAAATGACCCAGACACCCAGTCCTTAAGGTCTCTAGAAGAGATAGATGCTCAAAAAGTTAAGATGTGGTGAGTCTATTGGAGGGAGCCATGGAAGCATTTAGGACAGAGGCACTGATTTTACTGGCACTCAAAGAAGTGTAGTAGCTTTACCTATGTCAGACGGCCGAGGAGTTGGCCAGGTGGAAGAGGATAAGAAGAGCATTTCAACCCCAGATCAGCAGGTGCCAAAGCCAGTGGGCTCTGTGGGTGAGCACAAGACGTTTGAATGTGGTGTCTTAGCCCTTAAGTTTTCCAAAGGAAACATACATTGTGTATTTTCTCATGCCCTGACAAAACCCCTCATCGTCTAGTGTAAAGTTGGAAGGGTAGAGCTAAACCGTGTGATCACTTGCCCCAACCCTCAATCTTGAGATGGGTTCCGTAGATAAATGAGGGAGAACAAGTAGAAGAAGAAAATTATTTGGGATTTCCTCAATTCTAAAATGGGAAAAGTTTCTGACCTTGATTTTGTTTGTTTTCACAGTTTATGCAAAGGGGACTGGACTCAGAAACCAAGAAGCAACTAGAAGAAGAAGAAAAGAAAATCATTAGTGAAGAGCACTGGTACTTGGATTTGCCAGAGCTTAAAGAGAAAGAGTAGGTTTATTAAAATTTATACTGATGATGCTTGGGGCATTCAGAAAGAAACTCCTGGTAAATTTAACTCATCATTCCAGTGACATAAAGCCCATGACATAGTTTCTGTTCAGTTTATTGAGTTAGTCCCACAACTAAAAAATATTAAACCTATTAAAGTTGTACATGGATTTACACATTTTTACTACTCCCCCTCCCAGCCACTATTTATCACATTGTCCTTTTTTACATTGAACAAAGGAACCTAGCCCACGTATCTCTAATAGTAACAGCAGATGTTTTGGGGAAGCTGTAACGTTCTGTCACCTTAAGTTCTAAAGATTAGGTGTGTACTTCAGGCCTCTCCAGTTTTGTTTCAGTTACAGAGTTCATTAGGTTGAGCATTTTAAGGCAGGTCAGGAGTTTTTGTTTCTTTTTTTAAATTGTTACTACTTGTAATACCGTCCATTTTAGCTAACATTTACTGAATCTGTAGTGTGTACCAGGAACTGGGCTAAACACTTTACTTCCGTACTTATTGAATCTTCGTAGTTACTGAATCTTCGTAGCAAACTTAGGAGCTGCCTCCTATCATTCTGTCACTTTGTAGTTGAGGAACTGAGCTTAAGGGATGGTAACTTGCCCAGGTTCACCCAGCCAGTCAGTGCCGAAGCTGGGGTAGACAGTTTCTGGCCCACCCCCACGCTTGGCTGGTGCCTGATCAACAATTTTGAATGAAGGAGTGATGGATTTATTGCATCCTTTAATTTAGCTGAATCCTTCTGGAAGCTATTTTTCATTTTTCCCTGATACTTTTCTCACCTTAGTAAGCTCCGTGGTATGGTAGTTTTACTTAAACTTTGGTCAAATGACTGAAGATGCTGCTTACTATCTGGTGACACATTTTTGTCTTTCCATTCTGTACCTGATGTTTGGGCTTTGATTTGGAATGTTATATTCCCTTGTTGATTTGGCTGACCTCTGGACATTGTTTGAAGGTTAGATACCCTTCTCTAAAGATAGAAAGTATGTCCCACCAGGAGGGATCAGGGGAGGGTACTTTTTTTCTCTACTTCTTGGAGGAAGCAAGATGTTGGTAAGGAGGGAGAAGATAATGCCAGGGGCAGGGTCACAGGGAGGAAGGGACCTTTGCTGCTGAGGAACTATAATTTAATTTTATGCCTTAAGTAAACTTGCCGAAGTGTTCCTTCCAGTTGTTTATTAAAGAGCAGGACTGTTTCTATCTTGTTTCCAGTATTTTTCCCCCAATACAGCATATTATTCCCAGAAAATGACCTTTACCTTTCTTTCTGGGAAGGTAAATAGTACTTTTTTGCCATTACTCAGCATCTTGTTTATGTATAGGTGTGTATATCAGCTCAGGATGTTGGCAGGAAAACATGACCCTCTCAACTGAGGAGAGACTATCAAGGTGTGGGTGGGGCATAGGGGAGCCCCTCGGGGTAGTGCAGTGCCTCCTAGCATGTGTAGTGAGAGTGATTACCACCTGAGCTTGCAGAGTCAAGGGGTAGGGGGGGAATAGCTGCTACCGAATCTGGAGATAAGCTGTGTAGAAAGAGCACCTTACAGGAGCTACTACCTCCACTCACGAGTACAGCCAGCCCAAGGTCATCCTAGCAAGGGAGCCCTTCCGTGCATTACATTCAAGTCAGCCTCCCAGGCCAGAGAAACGGGTGAAGACGGGAAGTAGGTCTGGAGGGGTGAATGGATGACATATCTTTGGTATATGTGTTGTATTGAGTTGTTGTTTTTAACACCCTAAATAGGGAGATCATGGAATGGATTGGTTGATTAAGCATATGGGCTCTGAAGTCAGGCAGACCTGGGTTTGATGCCCAGCTCCATCACTTGTTTACTTGTCACCTTGGGTGAGTTACTCAACCCGTTTTGTGTCATTTATGTATTGGGTATGATGATAGTACCTGTCCAGTACATTCCGAGAGGTAGATGAGGTAATATACGTAAAACAGTCACCATAGCACCAGGCATATAGCACAGGGATTGTTGCCATTGTGTGTATTTCCTTATACCTGAATATATGAAGTACACCCATTCCTTTCTACTCGCTTATGTTTGTGTATCCTTTTTCGCTAGTGTTATCTGAACTATTCTGTGAAGTTGGAGATTGCATGTGTCTGTGCTCTGAAAGTCTCAAGTTTCCCATTTTTAGTGCCAGCCATATCAGTCTGTAATTCAGTGAAGATAATTAGGGCTATTCAGTGTTAACACTGCCTCACAGGGGACACCTTTAGCCAATGGCTAGACCATGCAGGGGAATGATGATCTAGCTGCTGTGCCTCAACTTTGAACAACTGAAGGGCTTTCCTGACTCCAGAGCTCTCATATGTGGCTGAGGCCTTAGTGTAGCCACATTGCCCATCATCTTCTCCCTCTGCCCAGTCCTCCTGTCTCTGTTTTCCTAGAAGGGCATCTGCCGAACAACACTGCCTGCTAAGTTTTCTGCATATATGTCTGTCTTAGAGTCTGTTTCCAGGGAACCCGATATAGTCTGAATTCCTAGGAGTGAAATTTACCAGATCAAAGATTTTGCTATGTATTGCCATATTGTTTTTTTCCCCAAGGATATGGTCCGGTAAGAGTGTGCAAGAATAGGCGGTTTAATTACTCCTTTGCCGTAGCAAGTTGTTTAAGAAGTATTTTTGGCTATTGTGCGTCTTATGCTTGTATTTTGTGGTCTGTTTGGAGTCAGAAGCTGTAGGGACCTGAAACTAACAAGTTAGCCTGCCACACTTTCCCTGATGCTGGTGGAAGATAGGAGCCTTCTGGGTCTGAGATGTAGGGGAGGAACAATAGCCTTTTCTTCCACCCATTTGAAATTCATTAGTTGGGGTCCCTGTAAGAAAAGACAGATTAACAAGAGAAAGGTATACACTTTGATTTCACAAAAGTTTTAGGTGACACAGGAGCCTTCATAAGAAAATGAATACCGAAGAATTGGTTGAACCTGAGTGTTTTTATGTTAGGTTTGATGAAGAGTGGAAAGTTGTGAAGGAATATGATGGGACCAAGGGGTATGAGCGAAGAGTAATAAGCCAGGAGAAACTTAGCAAGTCTTTTTTTCAGATTCCTCTCTCTGTCCCTTCTTCTTCTGAGATAAGGATGTTGCTTTCCTCTGAGTGTAGGGAGGGCATCTCTTACGTGAGGGTTTTATGACCTGCTTCAGGGGATGGTCAGAAAATCCTACTTGCACGTCATTTTTCAGATTCCCCCAGCGTAAAAATTTTCAGTATGCCAAGATGCCATATTTTGGGGGTAGTGTCTCCTGAACACCATCAGAAACAAAGGACTTACTACACAGCAAGCAGCACAAGCATCAAGTTGGCATCATTTCTCTTTTGTTCCCAAGTCCTATGAGGGATGTCATGAAGTGGCCCAGGTGGATGCTCTGCACCCACTGAATTTGCATCATAGCTGAGATCTCCTGAGCTTAGAAAACTGGAACCTTGGATAACGGGCCACAAGCAGACTTGCCTTCAGCCCCAGGAGAGGCATCCGTATTATGGTGGACAGTAAGCAAATCTGCCCTTGGCTTTAGAGGAAGACTGTTTTTCAAGGGTGCTCGCTATGCATATATCCTGCAAAGATAGTCCAGAACAAACAAGCAGTTAGTGCCTCGCTCAAAAAATGTGCAGGAATGTGAGACCCACTGAGAAGGGTTTTCTAACTGGAGTTTTGCCGTGGTATTTGTGGCTTTAGGCAAGTCCAGCTTTTTCTGAGCAATAGTTTCTCGTCTGCGAAATTTATGAAATAGATAATTTTGTGGGTGTGTTTTAGCCCGAAAATTATAGAACCTCATTAATGAAAATTGGATACTTAAAATACAAAAACAGTTAAGTTTTGAAATATTTCACTTGCTTGTCAAGTCTGTAATTAATTTTTCAAATTCTTAAAACCATGCATGTAGATACAAAACACCCGTGCTTCTTTTTATATTAAAGTTACGGTGTCATTGCAAAGCCGTGGGAAAAACCTCTGAGGGGCCAGGTAGTCCTGCTCTGAACCCAGTCCTGGCCTCTGGAGGTTGTCTTTCTCTGGGTCCCTCGTTTGTCTTAAGTGAAAGCTTTGATGTATAGTGCTTTCCTGAGAGAGGTGATTCACTTTGGAATTGAGGAGGTCTCATGAGCTGCTCACTCTATAAGGAATAAGACTGGGCAATTGAGAGGGAATCCCAAGTTCCTAGAAAAAGCTGAACAGCAAGTTCTGTGCCCAAATTTAGATTCCCTCAGGGAGAGGCGGTTCTGAAGTAACTGAGTTGCTGGCCAGACTAGAGGGCCAGTGAGAGAGGAACCAAAATCACAGTGGTTCTCAAAGTTTTGGAACTCAGAAGCTATTTGCATTTATAAAAATAATTTAGAACTCCTAGGCCAGGCACAGTGGCTCACACCTGTAATCCCAGCACTTTGGGAGGCCAAGGCAGGCAGATCATCAGGTCAGGAGATCGAGACCATCATGGCTAACATGGTGAAACCCTGTCTGTACTAAAAATACAAAAAACATTAGCCAGGCATGATGGCGTGTGCCTGTAGTCCCAGCTTCTCAGGAGGCTGAGGCAGGAGAATCACTGGAATCTGGGAGGCGGAGGTTGCATTGAGCCCAGATCGTGCCACTGCACTCCAGCCTGGGCAACAGAACGAGACTCCATCTCAAAAAAAAAATTTTATTTAGAACTCCTAGAGAGTGTTTTGTGTGATTTATATTTGTCAATATTTACTATATAAAAAATTTTAAAAATTATTTAAATAACAAACTCATTACCTAACACATTTTCAATGAAAAATAACTTTTTTAAGACAAAAAATTTATCGAGAAGAGTGGTACTGTTTTCTGTTTTTGCAAATCTCTTTAACATTGTGGCATAATAGAAGACAGCTGTACTCTGAACACCTGCAGTCAGCCTGTTAAAACATGTTGTTTTGGTTGAAGTATATAAAGAAATTCCCCCTCACACAGGTGATACAGTTGAAAAGACAGGAGTATCTCAATGGCCTTTTCAGATAATTCTTTGGTACAACTCCAAAATTCAATCAGTAGTAGTTTCTTCAGAGTAAATTGCAACATGGAATCTGAAAACACCAGTGAACTTTTCATGTCTTGGTCTGTCTTGTATTCTAAATAGATCTTTTACCCGTATATGATTTCTTAACATCCTGCATCTGTCATTTGAAAAATGAGTTGTATAGATTTTCCCAGTGTTAACTCATCTTGTTATACAGTATCAAAAATCACATTCATTATTATCACCATGGGTTTCATCAGAAAAGTCTTTTAAGTGTTGGGAAGCTATCAAGCCGAAGATGACAGATAAAAGCTATTTGGAATTCTAACTTTTGCTTGAAAGCTTGAATTTTGTTATTGGCAATAAATAGTGTCAGTTGTTCCCCTTGAAGTGTCAGGTTCACTTTATTTATTTTCAAGAAAATGTCTGCCAAAGAACCCAAACCCGCAAAACCATAGTTATGGTGTCACATTGAAAAAAAGTGTCTAATTCATCTCTCAGTTCAGTCACACAAGTGCAGTTATATTATTTGACTATGAAGAAGTATCTTTTTTTTTTTTTTTTTTGAGATGGAGTCTCGCTGTGTCGCCCATGCTGGAGTGCAGTGGTGAGATCTCCCCTCACTGCAAACTCTACCTCCCTGGTTCACACCATTCTCCTGCCTCAGACTCCGAAGTAGCTGGGACTACAGGCGCCCACCACTATGCCCAGCTAATTTTTTTTTTTGTATTTTTTTAGTAGAGATGCAGTTTCACCGTGTTAGCCAGGGTGGTCTCAATCTCCTGACCTCATGATCCTCCTGCCTCGGCCTCCCAAAGTGCTGGAATTATAGGCATGAGCCACTGCGCCCGGCTAAGAAGTATCTTATATATATATATAGTTTCAATTTTGTATACCGAATATTTTTTAAAGTAATTGAGGGCTAAGATTAACAGAAATACATTTGTGCTGTGTCATCAAGAACATTCTAATGTGAAACTGGCATTTTTCTTTGAACTGTGAGGGCCTGGCAGTGATTACCAGGGTAGTCTGGTATCACTGCTGCTTTCACTCATGCTAAGATTTCATTTTACGCAGAGTAGCTTTTGCACATTCTGCAAATGTCAACACAGTAAAAGATGACACCTTAACGTTATTGTGCAAGTAACTCTGACCTCCTACTACTCTGCATTCTCTCCATTCCAGCTGCAGGGGCTTTATGTTTCTCAGGCGGGTTAGATTCCCTTCTCAGGGCCCCCACTTACGACTTCAGGTGTTTTTCACCTGGGCATCCTGATATCTTGCTTCCTCCTTGCCTCCTGGTCCTTGCTCAGATGTCACCCCCGACAAGAGGCCTATCCAGACCACTCTTTTAAAAGACAACACCTCTCCTCTAGTCTGCCCTCACTATCTCCCCTTAAACTGTGTGTGGGTGTGGGGGTGTGGGTGGTGGTTGCATTCAGTGGAATGTACTTAAGTCTACAGCTGTATGTGTTTTGATAGTGCATGCATCTTTGTAAACCATACTCCTATCGAGGAAACATTTCCGTCATCACGTAAAGATCTTCATCCCTCTTTCTAGTCAGTCTCACTCCTGCTCCGACGCAAGCACTGTTCTGATTTCTTAAACCATAGATTAACTTTGTCTGTTCTTGAACTTCATAAAAAAGGAATTGTGCAATATGTGCTTAACTGTGTCAGCAAAATATTTCGGATATTCATCCTTGTTTTGGAACATCAGTAATTTGTTTCTGTTGCTAAGTGGTATTTCATTTTACAGATACACCACGGTGTATCTATTCATTTTTCTATTAATGGACATTAACAGAGAAGTGTTATAACACTTTCACTAAGGAAGTATGAGAGTTCAACATTTGGAGTTAGATATCTTTTTAATTTTATTCTAATGGCATCTTATTGTGGTTTTTAATTAGCCTTTTCCTGATGACTAATAATGTTAAAGAACTCGTGATTGGGTTGTTTCCAGTTTTTTATTTTTTTATTTTTATATTACTTATTTATTTTTTTTGAAATGGAGTCTCGCTCTGTTGCCCAAGCTACAGTGCACTGGCGCAACCTCGGCTCGCTGCAGCTTTCCTCCCAGGTTCAAGTGGTTCTCCTGCCTTAGCCTCCCGAGTAGCTGGGATTACAGGTGTGCACCACCATGCCCGGTTAATTTTATTTTTAATAGAGACCATGTTGGCCAGGCTGGTCTTGAACTCCTGATCGCAGGTGATTGCTGGCCTCAGCCACCCAAAGTTCTGGGATTACAGGTATGAGCCCCCACACCCAGCCTGTTTTTTTACGCTTATGGATAAAGCTGGTATGACATTCATACTCAAGTTTTGTTTTGTTATGTTTTCATTTCTTTTGTAACTGTGGAATTGTACTTTAACAGAAATTTTCAGACCAGTTTGTTCTATGATTTTACACTTTCACTAAGGAAGTATGAGAGAGTCCAACATTTGGAGTTATGTATCTTTTTACTTTTAACTATTTTAGTGGCATCTTATTATGGTTTTTAATTTGCATTTTCCTGATGACCGATAATATTAAAGAACTTCTTCCTTTTTGGCCATTTCCATATCTACCTTTGTGAAGTGCCTTTTCAAATATTTTGGCCATTTTAAAAATTGAGAAAGCTTTGTTTTTGTTTTGTTTTTTTAAATAATTTATGTCACAAAGTTGTTCATCCCCCTATCCATCCATCCGTTTATTGTATTTTTGATGCAGTAAGTTGCAGACATCAGTACATTTCTTTCCAAAATATTACAGCATGCACATCATTAACTCAAGCTCAGTGTTTCTGGGGTTTTTTTGAGACAAAACTTACATACATCTGTGCATGTGGGAGTTATTTATGTTCTGAATACAAGTTCTCTGCCACATATGTATATAGCAAATATTTTCTTCCAGCCTGTTAATGTTGTCTTTTGATGAGTTTTTATTAATTTTGTTTTATCAATTTTTTCTTTTATGGTTTATTCCTTATGACTCTTGTCTAATGAATCCTTGGCTATGCCAAGATGGTAAGATATTTTCTTTTTTCTTCTAAAAATTTCGTAGTTTTAGTGCTGACATTTTTATCCATGGTTTGCCTGTAACTTTTTGTGTACAGCATGAGGTAGAAATCAAAGGACATGTCTTTGATAGATAACCTGTGATCCTATTAACTTTTTTTTTTCTTTTTTGAGACAGAGTCTCACTCTACCAGCCAGGCTGGAGTGTACTGGCGCGATCTTGGCTCACCGCAACTCCACCTCCCAGGTTCAGGCGATTCTCCTGCCCCAGCCTCCTGAGTAGCTGAGATTACAGGCGCCCGCCCACCACACCCAGCTAATTTTTGTATTTTTAGTAGAGACAGGGTTTCTCCGTTTTGGCCAGGCTGATCTTGAACTCCTGGCCAACACGGATCTGTCTGCCTTGGCCTCCCAAAGTGCTGGGATTACAGGCTTCATCCACTGCGCCTATTAACATTTATTGAAAAAATTTTCTTGTTGCATTGTTTATCTCTAAGTACTTCATAGTTTTATATATCATAAATAGAGTTTTTTCAAACTTGTCCGTTGTGTGTATGTATGGGGTGGAGGGGTGTGTAGAAATTGAAGGTTGTACGTTGACTTTGTATTCTGTAATGCTAAATTGACTCACTGACAAGTAGTTTTTTTTGTGGATTCCTTAAGATTGTTTACATGCATAATTATGTCATCTGCAAAAAAAGAGAGTTATACATTTTATCTCCTCTTGTTGATTGATTTCATGGCTGAGGACCCAATGCAGTATTGAATAGAAATGACAAGAGTAGTCCTTGAATTGTTTCTGATCATAGTTGGGACGGCATTTACTTTTTCTCTATTACACATGAAGTGCTGTTTTCATGAATGCCCCTTATCAATGGTCAGAGATACTCCTTTATTTTCCTAGTTTGCTGAGGGTTTTCATCATAAATGATGTTGAATTTTGTCAAATAATTTCTTATGAGAAGATCATTATTTTTATTTTGTTAATGTGTTGAAAACTGTATTGACTTTTGAATATCAGAACAGCCTTGTATTTCTGACATACACTCTACTTGGTCTTCATATGTAACATTTAAAATTCTTAAATTCAGTTTGCTGACATTTTATTAATGATTTTCACGTCCATATTTATAAAAGATGTTAGACTATAGAGTTATTGTAATGTCTTTGGTTTTCGCCATAAAATGAGTTGGAAAGTGTTCCTACCTCCTCTTCTCAGTTTTTGGTTTGTGTAAAATTGAAAGTATTTCTTCCTTAAATGCTCGGTGAAATTCACCAGTGAAGCCATCTGGATCTGAAACTTTCTCTGTGAAAAGATTTTTAGCAATGTATTCCATTTATTTAATAGATATAGGACTAATCAAGTTTTTTACTTCAGATTTTTTTTCAGGTATATAATTTATTTTTTTGATTTTTTTTCCCTTAATTACATAAATTCTATCGATGTTTTTTTGCAGTCTCTGTTTCTTAATTCAGGCTTTCTGTTGATTGCATTCATGTTTTCATTTAAATCCTTGAATAAATTTACAGTAACTGTTTTAAAGTCCATTTCTACTAATTTCGTCTTCAATTATTTTCCTTCTTTCTCTGAGGGGATTACATTTTCTTGCTTCCTTGCATGTCTAGGAATTTTTTATTGTGTGCTGTACGTTTATATGTATTACATTGCTGACTACCTGGATTTTGTTATTTTTCTTAAGGGCATTGAATTTTGTTTCATTAGGCAGTTAACTTACATGCCAATCAGCTTGTTTTTGTTAGGGTATGTTTTGTAGCTAAATTGTCTCTACTCCTAAGGTGTGGCCTTTCTACTAAATATCACAGAGTGTTTAGCTTGTTCTCTCATCTCTGGCTAGGCAGAACTCAAACATTTCCCTGCTCTGTGCAAGCTCTGTTATTTCTTCAACATACAATTACAGGGTAAATTTTTTTTTTCCCCAGGTGTGGTAGGCTGGAAAATGGTCCCCCAGATAATATCTAGGTTTTCATCTCTGAAACCTGTGAGTGTTACCTTATATGGCAAAATTTACCTTGCTGGTATATGAGTAAATTACGAATCTTTAGATGAGAGATTGTCCTGGATTATCTGGGTGGGCCCTAAATGTAATCACCTTTCCTTATAAGGAGGAGGTAAGGGAGATTTGACACACAGAAGGCCTTGTAACCGTGGAAGCTTCTGGAGGGATCCCAGGCCTACCAACACCTGGATTTTGTACAGAACTGTGGGAGCATAAATTTCTGTTGCTCTAAGCCACCAATTTTGTCAGCTTAAATTTGTTACAGCAGCCACAGGAAGCTAATGCAGCAGGTATTCTCCCAGAAATCATCTCTCCAGCAGTTACTTTTCCCCTAAGTCTGAAGACTCATCCTGCACATGTGGAGCTTCATGGTCAGCCAAAGATTCAAGGGAACCCAATATGCAGGTCCTGAACTCCATAGTGTAGCTCCCTTTCAGTGGTATCCTCACCCAGATATTCCAGCCACTGCCATAACCCCAAATTTCAGTTTGTGTCTTTATTTTTTTCAACTAAAGCCCCAATGAAACAGTTTGTCTCTTAAGCTCAGCAAGACAGGGCTTTGTGTGAGTCCCCCACTCCCCGCTCCACAATCTGGAAATTGCCTCCAGGCAGAAAGCTCCACGTTCATGGGGCTCACTTCATTTGATTTTCTTCTCTCAGGCATCACAGTCATATGCTTGGACTTGTTCATTATCTGAAAATGGTCATTTTATATTTTGTCCTGTTTTATATAGTTACGGTGCAGGAAAGCTAGTTCCATACCAATTACTCCCCTAGAGCTAGGAATGGAATAACCTGCTTTATTTTCGTCCATTGTGTGATATAAATGTGTCATGTTTGATTCATTATTTGGCCCCTCTTTCTATAGACTAACCTCCATGAGAGCAGAGGCTCTTTCTTTTTTCTTTTTTCTTTTTTTTTTTGGAGGCGAGTGTTTCACACTGTCACCCAGGCTGGAGTGCAGTGGCACAATCTTGGCTCACTGCAACCTCCACTTCTGGGATGCAAGCGGTTCTCCTGCCTCAGCCACCTGAGTAACTGGGACTACAGGCGTCCGCCACTATGCCCAGCTGAGGCTCTTTTATTGGTGGCTGTTTCCGCAGTTTGATTTAATACACACAGTTTGGTTTAATAAGTGTTGCATGAGGGAATCTTTATGAGAATCAGAGCCTACTCCAGCAAACAAGCCTTAAAAGCCACATGTTTGCTTTCCTGCCATGCTTTAGGGTTTATGGACAGGCTGGAGATAGATATGTCACCTTGGATTTAGGGTCATGTGGTGGTGACTCAGCAGAGAAATTCTGCTGGAGACAGTAACATCCTGGTCCAGGGAACGCAGCCTGCCCCAGTGCCGTCAGTGGTGTCGTGCTCAGCCCTGTCAGCAGCAGCAATGGTTTCCCTAGGGTCATTCTTTAGCATGATTTTGGTTTTGGTGCAACCAGCTAGCGACCATTATTTCTGCCCATCTTCCTGTTCTGCCCCTCCAGCCTTCCCGGTGATTCTGAGATGCCCAGTACAGCTGGCTCTTTGTATCACAGATTTTGATATCCACAAGGGGTCCTGGAACCAGTCCCCCTTGGAAATGCAGAGCCTACAATGTTCTTACAGTAAATTCTTTCTCTGCTGAAGTCATCCAGGGTCAGCCTTTGGTGTTTATAGCTAAGAGCTCTGACTGATAAGACTGTTTAAAGCTGCCCAAGCCTCTGATTTCCCAGTACTTCTCCTGGATTTGTAATAAGAATTTGGTGGGGGCCAAAATCTCAGAAGTCACCACTAAAGAACTTATCCATGTAACCAAAAAACCACCTGTTCCCCAAAAACTATTGAAATTTTTTGAAAAAAATCTGTGTATAAGTGCACCACACAGCTCAGACCAGTGTTCAAGAATCAACGTAAATGCAAGTATAAAAAAGACTGGAAGGAAATATTCAAATATATTAACAGTCCTTTTTAACCTCTTGGTAAGGAACTTACAGGCAGTTTATAAACTCATACTTTATTCTGTTTTCCAAATTATGTTCCTTAAAATATGCTACTTTGATAATTAGAGAATGGAATTTTTGAAATCCCTGAGAACGAAAGACAAAATATGCCAGAAACTTTAGTAAAATGATTTGGAGTAGTGTGTCATTGTATACCGTATGTGTATTTTTACATACATATTTCCTTTCTGAAAACGAATTGAAAAAAAATATGGTGAGGGGATGTAAACAGAAAAGAAACTTTGCTTCAACTTTGGCAAATTCAAGTTTATTGTCAATACTTTAGATCTTTATATTATGTAGATATTTATGCAAATTAAATGTGGTGTTTAAGAGAGGCTGTGCCTCCAGCCTGCTGCTCTTGTCTCCTAATGCCTTCGCTGACCAAATTAATCAGATTTTATTTTTAACCCTAGGTTAGAAATCTTACTGTATTTTTACTTCATTCTACTGAGAACCATAGGTTGATTTTTTTTTTATTCAAAGTGTTGGCTTTTGTTTGCTGTGCTTTGTATACGGAGAAATGCTATTTTTATTTTCCCATTTAGGAGTTTCATAATAGAAGAGCAGAGTTTCTTACTATGTGAAGATCTTCTCTACGGAAGAATGTCATTCAGAGGATTTAATCCTGAGGTTGAGGTATTAAATATAATTGCTTCAAATTAAAAATTTTTCCAATTGAATTTTTTTCTGCTAATAATTGGGCTTAGGTGTTTCTCCACCAGGTACCATTTCTACTCATTATATAGAAAATAACAAGTCTTGAAATATCGCCATAGCTATTTAAAGAAATTGGAGACATTGCAGTCTAGTTTTATGGTAGAGGTGAGTAGATAATTTCATATAGCAGTATACAGCCCTTGACAGTGCCACCGTAAATATTAAAATTTCAAGTTGAGTCTTTTACAAGAACGTCAAGATTTTATTCATATGATGCTATTATGAAAAGTTATTTTCTGGCACCTATAAATGTATTTTTTCTAATGGAAAAATGTTGCTTTAGAATTGCGTAATTTGACTTTTTAATGGACAGTTTTAATCCAAGCTTGTAAGTAGATTTTTAAATGAATCCTTTCGACAGTTTGTTTGAAAAATGAATATTTGCCTTATAACTGAGCTATTCATTTGAATTTTCCTGCTCCAGGATAGAGAAGCAGAGCTTTATTTAACAAATATTCATTTAGAACTTTGGCTCATATGTTAAAAGCCATCCTATCAAGTACTTGATGAACCAAATGGACACTTGAGATATAAATCTTTAGTTTTGTAAATATTACTCGAAGCCAGGGTTTCTCGCCCTTGGCAGTGTTGACATTTGGGGCCAGATAATTCTTTGTGGTGGTGGCTTTCCTAAGAGAATGATGAACCACATCCCTGTCCTCTGTTCTCTACCAACTAAATATCAGTAGCACACGCACACCCCACCCTCCAACCCAGTTGTGACAACCAAAAATGTTTCCAGACATTGCCACAGGTTCCCTAGTGGGGAAAATCATCCCCAGTTAAGAACCACTTCTCTAGGAGCCACAGTTAACTAAGCCAGTTGCCAGAGTTTATTGAAAGATTCTAGATTAGTTTTCCTTTTCTGCTTTTTTGGCAGAGTGGGAGGAGGCATGTGTGATAATTAAGGTGTTGTATTAGAAGTGTTTGTTTTTAATATATGCTGGTCTCGCTTTGACCTGCTTTAATTAAGCTTCAGATTGAGAAGGAGAGGGGCTGGGCAGTGGGATAAAGAGGGAAGAAAAAGGCAGGGATTATGAAGATGTGGTGTTCAAAGAGTAGGGTTTGGATAGGCGAGCATTCCAAAGTACGTGTGCTGCAATGGGAAACGAGAGGTGTCACTGCCCGCAGAATTTGATGGGGGGCAGGGACGGGTGTTAGAAAATGGCCCTAATTACTGGATTCTGTAACACTGAATACAATCCCCCTAGGAAAAGGTTTTGAACTATTATCACTCTTTTAAGCCTTAGATAAACTAGTTGAGATTGATTTCTCATCTTTTATTCCTTCTACTCTCGCTAAAAAGAAGAGATTACACATTTAAAAAAAAAAAAGGTCAGAGGATAATTATCACAAAAAGGTTTATGTGAAAGAGTTGGAGGAGAGACGAGACTCGTGATGCATGGATGTTACATGGGATGCATTATGCACTTTAAAGTTTAGGAGGGTGAGGCTGAGGTGCATAGATTCCCTCCATTACACGGGGCCAGACTTCCACTTCTCCCACCTCCTCCACCCACCACCACCACCACCACCAAGAGATGCATTTAAAATTATTATTGACTACTAGTGTTTCTTCCATTTGGCTTAAAGATGGGGTGAGGAAAGTTCAGAGAAAATCTGGAAGTTTATTATTTCTTCCCTCACTCACTGGAATGTGTCAGCAGTATGCCTGCTTTAAATATGAGTAACTAATACTAAGATTTATGATCTTAAATACACTTTAAATTCACACTAAGTATAATCCAGTGGGGCTCTGCCTTACTATTTTTTTGACTCAGAGCTGACTTCTCTTATACCATTGTGGTATCAAGTATTACAGAGAGTCCCTTATCAATTTTGACTAATTCTCTAGATTGTTTGACTTCAGTTTCTCTGCCTTCAGGTAAGTTTGACATCAGTTCCTTTCACAAGCTTTTTCTAGCCTGAAGGTCAGCACTGGTGTATTTTGCAGAAATTGATGCTTCAGATGAATGCTAAGCACAAAGCAGAAGAAGTTGAAGATGAAACAGTGGAGCTTGATGTGTCAGATGAAGAGATGGCTAGAAGGTAACCGTGCTGCGCAGCAGCTTTCTAATCTGGACCTAGCATTCATTGGCTCTCCCAGGAATGCTCGTCTTACCCCACAGTCCACGGCAGCTTTCAAGGGAGTCCCCCAGTAGGATGATGACTGTGATCGGCCTTCTCTTAATGGCCTTTGGGGGCCGCAGACCTGTTTCAGGCTGCCAGTTGAGGGCCCATTTCCAGAGCTGCTGGAAATGTGTATTTTAAAATGTACATCTCTTTTTATTTAGGGTAATGCAAACGCCAAAATGGCAAGGAATTTAATCACTCTTAGAGAAGTTCATAAATTGTTAAATCAGATGGTTTCTTTTAATCATAGTTTTCTTTTTGTTAATCTTTTTTACTGCATATTTGGTCTGATATTCTTGACGAGGCTTGATCCCTACGTTTTTATTTGAAATTAAACGTGTGCTGTCTGTCCTCTTGACAGATATGAGACCTTGGTGGGGACAATTGGGAAAAAGTTTGCCAGAAAGAGAGACCATGCCAATTATGAAGAAGATGAAAATGGAGACATAAAACCGATTAAAGCAAAGAAGATGTTCTTAAAGCCCCAGGATTAAGATGGATGCCTTAAGCGATGGCCCCGGGGTGCTTGGTGGAAGTCAGCAGTGCATCTGGAGTTCATCCCAGTGGTGTCTCTATAGTTATTAATACTGTGGCGTTTACTTTGTAAAGAGATGTATCATTTTAGAAACATGATGTTTTTGAAACAGATGTGTAATGGATGTTGTACATCCTTTGCTTCATGGTATTCATTCAGAGTGGATTTTTAGCCCCTGATCTACAAATGTACGTTGTTACAGGGCTGCTTCCTAAAGATTTTTTTGACCTCAGGTTTTTCTTAATACAGTTCTCCAGTCACCAACCTTGAATTGACTCGTATAAATTACTGCCAATGTTTAAATTGCCCTTATGTTTATATTTAAATTATTATGTCAAGCCAATTCGTACATACAATTTGGAATCAAATGTCATAAGAATTTATTATATAAATTTATCAAGAATAAAAATGCCTCTCCAGCCTTAAGTATTTTACATGCTTCCAGGTCATTGTCAGTTTATGGTATTATGTTGTTTTATTTAAAGCATTTAATTAATAGAAAAAAATTGCTCTGTAATAAAAATCTACTTTCACATACTTTTTATATTTTCTTGTACTTTCAAATAACAATTTTAGTCTAATTCAGTAATATAACTTTTTTCCAAATAGTAACTTTAAAAAACAGCCATTGATCAGAATATAGTGATGTATTAGGTTGAACCATAAGAAATTGCCTTTTACAGGTCAAAAACAACCGTTAGTTTCTTACGGTATAGCCCAATAGAATTTACCACTGACCAATGGTACCATCTCCTAGTCTGAACTCTATTCTAAATCCTAAGTACAGAAAGAAGCACATAGAATTAAGTGTGTGTATGTGTGTCTGTCTGTCTGGAGATAAGTACCTAGGACTTCTGAGAACTACTGATTTAATTTCGCTCCCGGGAAGTAAATGAGGTACATGTCTTCTCTCTCCTCAAATCTCTGTAAGGTTTTATTGCTCTGTGACCTCAGTTCTCTGGTGAGTTATGAGAAAAGATAGGAATTTGAAGTTAATCTGGCCTTTTTTTTTTTTCATTGTGAGTATGAGAATGATGCACCTCCCAACTCTGGGAAGTAACGAGAAGTTCTTCCCAGTGCCTTACCAGCGCCACAATCCATGGACTTGTTACATGTCTTATGTACCTGTCTGCACAGTACAACTTCTGATTGACAAACTCATTTCACCATAAAAGAAGTGGGGTAATGGGGGCTTATGCCTCTCGAATGCACTGGTCTTAGCATATCCCCCATCACCCAGGAACAGCGGGCATAATAGGACGATGGAATGGTCTGCTGAAGACTTAGTTATGGCACTAGGTGGAATACAATTCCATCTGACAAATGTAACGTGTGCTTTGATTGAGTGACCATTCCATGGGACTGTTCTTGGTCAGAATGCACGGTCTGGAATCAAGCAGAGGTAGATGGAGTGGTCCCACTCATGGATGATTTGTTTCCTGCTTCTCTTGATGAGTTCCCAAGGGAGGAGTGCTCCCACTAGGGGACACAACAGTGGCTCCATTGAGACAGGAATTGAGACCATCCAGTCATTTCAGCACTGAACCAACAGGCTGGAGTTTACTGTTTTGGCTGGTACAAGTGATCCTGGCAACAAAGGGGCATTTATGTCATTCCTACACTATGGATGGCAAGAAAGGCATCTGGAACCCAGGGATTCTCTAGGGCATTTTTAGCACTTCCCATGTATGCCACTAACTTTAAGGGATAGCTCTAACAGTCTCAAAGAGGGGAATGATTGAGGTCCTTTAGGCAATGACGTTTTGGTACACCCCACCCCGTATAAACCCTGAGAAGCTGAGCTAGTGGCTGAGGGAAGAGGAACTATGTGACGTGTAAGGAAAGAAGAAAATTTATTATTTCAGCCTTGTGACTTGCCAGTTACAGAAACAAGTTACTGCAGCTGTTACATGTAGGGTTGGCACTCCATATCAGTGAGTTCCAGATACGGACTTGTCAACCACAGAAAGTACTCAAAAAATAAAAATACAATAAAAAATAATATAAATACAATACAGTATGACAACTATATAGCATTGACATCGTATTAGGCATTATAAATCATCTAGAGGTAGTCTAAGGGATACAGGAGGATGCACATAAGTTATATGCGAACATGCTGTGTTAGGTAAGGGATTTGAGCATCTGTGGATTTTGGTATCTGCAGGAGGTCCTGGAACCAGTCCTTGGATACCCAGGGATGACTGTTTTCTTCTGCGTGCGTGTGTGTGTGTGTGTGTGTGTGTACTAATTTGTTCTCTCACCTCATTTTGTTTTCTTAGGGCGTTAATTTCGCTATTTAGTCGCAGGGTAAGAATATTAGGTGGGATTGTGATTAATTTTAGGTGTAATTAACTGATAGAATGTCTGCTGGGACTTTGTGTCTCCTCATTTTGGAGAAAGGATGAGGCTATCTTGTACAAAGGACGTTTGCAATGTATTTGGTAGACACAGTTGTTTTCCTTGTTGCAGGAAGTTTAGGTTAGAAGTGTGTGGATGCTAAATGGCCGAAAGGGCAGGTTGTGGCAGATTCAAAGCTGTTGCTTCACAGAATCAAACTCACCCTCTGTATTCAGCTTTTTGTGCCGGGCTGGGACTGAGCAAACCCCATGTCTCCTATGCAGCTGACTTGATTAGGATTGGCCAGTGGAGGCCCAGCTGGAGATGGTGAGGCTAGAGGAAGAAGACAGGATGTGTCCCTTCTCTCTGCTTCCTCTGCTTTTCCTATTTCTTTGTCACCCTCAAAACACCTGCACCCCCACCGAGGCTGGTATGCCAGGAAGAGTTGTTAATATGAGTTTAGTCTTCCCAACACTTGCTGCAACAGCCTCATAGCAACTCCTCAGAGACATCACCAGCACCAACCACCCTGTACTAATTCAGACATATATCCAGCGCCTTGGCCACAGGGCTCCCCCACCCAACCCAGAGACACTGATATCAACAGAATAACAACTTAATGTCAGAGGTCTGAGTTTTGGCTCTTTGGGGCCCCTCCAAAGTTTCAAAAATTGAATAATTTTCCTCTCTTCCCTACGAGTGGCAGCTTCCTGCGTGATACCTCAGTGTTTTCCTTTTGCCGCGTTTAGTTCTTTAATACCCAATTAACAATTCTTTATATTTAATTTCCTCTGTTAAAATAAGGGTGGCTTTTAATCTCCTGACTAGATTTTAACTGTTACCAACACCCTAAAGCAGTATCTGAAATCATGGGTTTGCTAAGCTTAAAATGCTTATTTTTCTAATCTGCATTCAAGCGTATAATGATTAAAGTTGAAATGTTTATCTACCTACAACTTCCTGGAAGTTATCTCAGGAATCCAGGAATTAGCATGCACTTTTTAAAAAACACTGCCTCTGTATTTTAATGCCCTTTGACTTGGTTGCCAAGTCATCCTGTTCATCTGCTCAGTTGCCGGGTTACTGTCCTCTAAGGTAGGGCCTGTATCTTATTTCATTTGCCCTTGTGCCTAGCAAGGAATATGGCCTATATAGAAGCTTTTAGTAAGTATTTCTTCAGTAAGTGAATGAATGGCAGTTAGAGTGATTTAGAAACCAACTGGCTCACAAAGCCTATTTAAACCTACTTAAACAAAGACCAAAGGAGAAAAGCAAAGCCTATCGATTCTGAGCTTGCTATAGCAAAGGAGTCAGCCACCATCACTACCATTTGCGTGGAAACTCAAAGGCACGCAGAGGAATGCAAAAGCTTTAACACCCGTGGAAGAGAAGGGTCAGGTGTGCTCTGATTGGACTATTGGCGTGAAGAAGCTGGAGGTGAGCTAACTACGTGCAGGGCGCGGTGTGTGATAGGCATTTGCGCGGAGACTCAAAGGCAGGCAGAGGAATGCAAAAGCTTTAAGACCCGTGGAAGAGAAGGGTCAGGTGTGGTCTGATTGGACTATTGGCGTGAAGAAGCTGGAGGTAAGCTAACTACGTGCAGGGCACCGTGTGTGATAGGTAAGAGGTACATGTTTGACTTTCTCTAGTTGGTCCTAAGTTGAAAGCAAGGGCAAAATTAGGGAAGCTGTCAGTTATTAAGTCCTGGCCATCTGGGGCCGATTGTTACAGAAATTATTTACCTTCCAAGATAGCCATCTGGCTTCCTGCAAGTGTGGTTTATATAGCAGGCTGGGTTCCTGGGTTGCTTACTGTAAATAGGAGTTGGTTTCTTGGGCAGGTTGCTGCAGGTGACGGGTCAACATTCTATTTTTATATATGGTCTGGTCATTGTATATTCAGTTTCTCAGTCCTCAGATTTATTTCTAATCATAACATGCAATGTTTGATCGTGTCTCTATGGAAATGTGCACCCAACTTAATAGGAAAACGCCGGCAATGGGATCAGGAATGTTTGTGGCTCTAGCCATGAGCAGAGGTGCCTATTCTGGAGGCAAGTACTTCAGCAGTTAGCACCACAAAGACAAAGCCCACAAATCAAGGGATCTTTCACTATCCGAGATCTTGGGGAAAAAAACTGAATACCACACGGATATAAAATTCGGTTTCACATAACCATTGTTTCATGCCGACATACAACCATCCAATCACCGACATTCCCATTGGTTGATGAGCTTAATCCAAGTGGGCTTTCTGGGGAAAGAGAGACCATGTAGCTTTAATGGTAGTTTCAAGAAAATCCCTAGAGAACTCACTTTTTAATATGTCTTTTATAAAGGTATCAATTTCCCCCCCTTGCCTGCTGAGACACATTTTCCCGGTCTTGGCCTCAGAGAATACACAGATGCCTTATCATCTGAGTCCAGGGTGTCTTCGCAGCCTCTTAAAGAGAGACTGGAGTCTGACCTCCCATAGAAATATCCTTGCATCAGCAGTTTATTAAAATTATTTGATGGTTCTATAAGTTCCTGCAGGGCTGTAAGCTCTACTACAGAAGGTTTACATTTTAATTTTAATCATTGTGGAAGTCATTAACCCAGAATCTTACCTTGTTCAGCTCTGTTTGGAAAAAAAAATTATTTGCACAGAGAGGTCACTGCTTTTCAAACCAACAGCTCAATGTTATATACCAGAGTTTCCTTCCAATATATTTTGCTTGTTTTTTTTGGATGGCTTTGTGTTTTCATTTTCCCCAGGGAAAAGATGCACTAGGTTTCAGGATACTCATGAAGTAAGAGTCTGGACTCATTTGTGCAAAGTTGCACTGATATCTGTAAGATATATTTGATCTGGATGGTATCTCTTGCTAATATCTCTTTCATCAGTGTTGTCTGGATGGGAGAAAACTCTGCCTGCACATGAGAGCAGGGGTGACCCTACATAATTGCAAAATTGCGGCAGGAACTCAGAATACCATTGAGGTCATGAAGATGACAATCTGCCAAATATTAGCAGACTGCATGTTACTGTGACATCCCTCCCTCCTCTCCCGATCATGGCAGGTTCTCACCTCCAGCACCCTTCTCTGACCTCTGCTCTGATCCCTGTCCATGATGGATAGTTCATCATGTATAACACCTGTATCAAACAAACGCTCTCCCTGAACCGAATCCTTCCTGCTTTCACCTCAGAGCTTCATTTAACCTCACTGGGATGGCCACAAGTCAAACATAGAGAATGACACAGGAACAGGTCTGCAGTTCAAACTTTAGAGCAGGTTCTGGAGTCCATAGGAACAGAAAACGAGCTATGTCAGGAGGGTGAGGCACAAAGCCATACTTGGCTATCTGAGCTCCTATCAGGCATTCAGTCGAGAAGTTAGTAGATAATGACAGGAACAGGACATTACCTGCAGGAAAATAAAGCAAGGTGGAAGCAGCTGCTCCGATGGGTGCTCCCCAGAAGAGTTACCATTGTGACAGCCATGCAGTGGAGACCTGTGTGTAAATGCCAGGAACATTTGGGACATCATTCACCGTAATGATAATAATAATAACAACTCAATAATAAATATTGAGTTTTGACACTGGGCCAGGCACCGAATTATGGGTGGGGGATGTGAAGTATTACCATCATTTTACCCATGAAGAAACAGAGGCACAGAGACATTTGGTACACCCAATGTCACACAGCTTTTAAGTGATAGAATCAGGATTTGAACCCAGATCAACTGACTACAAAGCCGGTGTTCTCTCTCTTATGTCATGCCCAAACCGAGGTTGTCAAGCCCAAACCGAGGGTCGGGCTACTTATTCTCCCAGCCCAATAACGAGATGCAGATGAACTGGGAGAGAATCGAGTTTTTATTTCTGTAACCAGTTACAACGAGAAGGCCTTGAAATTATCCCCAGACAAACTCAAAACTACGAAGTTTTCCAGAGCTTATATACCTTCTAAGCTATATGTCTACATGTAAGTGTGCATTCATCTGAAGACATAAGTGATTAACTTCTTTAATCCATAACTAAGGTCTGAGTCCTGAAGCTCTTCCTCTGGAACCTCAGTAAATTTACTTAACCTAAATGGGTCCAGGTGCTGGGGTCAATACCCTTGTCTTGTCTCCTGCTAAATCATGGAGGTTTGGGGAGTTTCTTTAGTCCCCAATAAAGCTTGTTTGTGGAGGCCTGGGGAGTTTCTTTGGACCCCCCAGTAAAACTTATTTACTCCTAAATGGGTCCCGTTAAGAATTCCTTCATTATCCTGTCATGATTCAAGGCGCATGAAAGGCCCAGGGAAAGCTCTTGATGGGCTTTTGTGATATTCCAGCCTTTGCAGAAGGGCACTGACTCTCTCAGCTTTTAATATTTAATGGAACCACTCGGTCAGTGCTGAAACCATTGTTATGGAAGCCTGTGTTAGTGAAACCGGGCCTGCCACAATGTGATGAAGAAAGCAAAAGAAAATAACCGGGAAACAGGTATAAAACCTAGCCCCATAAAACTGTTTTTTTCTTTGTTTATTTGTTTTTTCCAAACAGAATCTTTCAGAATCCTATTGTTCTGGCAGGTATTTTTTAATATTTCCTTCTTACAAATTTCCTTTTTACAGATTATATGCATTAAATTGACATTAGCAATCAATCTTAGACACAAGTGATTGTTTTTATAAATTGGATCTCCTCAATATTAGTGATCCCATATTAAGAAAGATAGTACATGTGAACCAATGGTAACCAAAAAGAATTTGAAAAGTAATATTTTAGTGAGAGCTCACTTGGAATATAACCGTATGTCATCATGTATTTAAGTCATATTCTATGAAATACCCTATTTGAAAGCAGGGACACCCTTTGGTTCCAACCCCAAGTTATTCATGCAGTACTTGTAAAAAGGAGGTGTTGGCTGGGCGCGGCGCCTGTAATCCCAACACTTTGGGAGGCCGAGGCAAGCAGATCACTTGAGATCAGGAGTTCAAGATCAGACTGGCCAACTTGGCAAAACCCTGTCTCTACTAAAAATACGAAAATTGGCCAGAGCAAGATTCCATCGCAAAAAAAAAGTATGTGTTTAATAAATACTAGTGAATTGAATGAAAATATCATTCTATTTGCCCAACCTCACATAAATGTTTTCAGTGAGTCTCTTCTGTAAATGCGTTTTACAAATATTGGACTCCTCAGAGGTTTTGCATGTTTCACTGTTTTCCAAGGTAATCCTGTCTGACAGCATATATTCACAAACTCAACCTCTTCAGTTGTTCAAGGCTCAAGAGTAATGGAGTAGAATTTCAGTATTTTCCCCGGAGACCAGCGTTATGAAATTCGTGGTTTGGGATGTACTGCTGCCTTCTCGTTGAATCCTGGCACCAGACTCGATTCCCTTCTGTCACACAGAAGGTGTGAGGCAATTGAGGCAGTTTCTTCCCAGAAATTAACTCTACAGTTTATTTGATCTGGTAAGATCTAGCTAGGGAAATTTCCAGGCAGAATGTTAAACATGACAGATAGCTTTCTCTGGCTTCCTATGGTAAAATACAAGATAGAAAGGAATTGTTTCATTTTTTAGCAGAATTTCAAGAAACGTTGAGGCCCCACGGTGGTCTTTCTATACTAGCAATCAGAAAGTTCTCAAAATCAGAAAATTCAAAGATCAAATCCAGCGTGTTGTCAGCAAAATTTGGTCTAAGGATAAATATCAAGGTAAATCCTCAAATGAAGATGCAGCTGTTAAATCATTTTTTGAGTTGTCAGAAAGATTTAAGAATGTGCCTCCTAGACCCTCCTTGCTATGTAAAAGAGATTTCATGTATCTTAAGGGCATTGTCATTAATTTGGGGTATCGTTTGTTATGCAGCAATACATAACTAAAACACCAACTTTTAAACGTTTGCCAATCTTATGTGTACAAGGTGTACCATCTCAGTGTTACTTCATTTGGATTTATCAGACACTAATAAGCTTCAGAAGCTTCACATGAATCTCTGTGAGTTCCCCCCACCGCCAGCATTGAATGACAAAGTTTGGAGGGGAAAAAAGTTTCTCTGAAGTAGCTAATTCAGATAAATAACAATAAATCAACAACAGGGGATAAACCATAGTGCGGTTATTGCTGGAGAGAAATTTCAAGGGAAGAAAATAATTCCAGAATATTAGGTTGCCCCCTAGCACTGGTGCACCTCGTACGAGATAGTGGTAACATTGTACCTGCTTTCAAGAGAACAGTTGTTCAACGAATTATGGCCTCTATCCCCTTGATGCTAGGAAAATTGGTCTCTGTATTGTTTGGAAGTAAAGCTCAAAATGTCCAAATGCACAAGTCTGAGGTTGCTTCTGTCACCACCAGCAAAAGTGGCTGGTGGTTTTTTTTATTTTTTTAGTTTTTTTGAGGAATCTCCAAACTGTTCTCCATAGCAGTTGTACTAATTTACATTCCCACCAACAGTGTACGATGGTTCCCTCTTCTCCAAATCCTCACCAACGTTTGTTATTTCCTGTCTTTTGGATAAAAATAATTTTAACTGGGATGAAATGATATCTCAATGTAGTTTTGATTTGCACTTCTCTGATGATCAGTGAGGTTGAGTGCCTTTTTATATGCCTGTTTGCCATTTCTATAACTTCTTCTGAGAAATTTCTATTCAGATATTTTCCCCATTTTTAATCAAATTATCAGATTTTTTTCTATTGAGTGGTTTGAGCTCCTTATAAATTCTGGTTATTAATTCCTTGTCAAATACGTAGTTTGCAAAGTTTTTTTCATTCTGTGGGTTGTCTTTTCACTTGTTCATTGTATTCTTTGCTGTGCAGAAGCTTTTTCACTTGATGTGATTTGTCTATTTTTCTTTGATTTCCTGTGCTTATGGGGTATTGCTCAAGAAATCTTTGCGCAGTCCAATGTCTTGAAAGGTTTTTGTAAAGTTTTCGTGTAGTAGTTTTATAGTTTGAGGTCATGGTTTTAAGTCTTTAATCCATTTTTATTTGATTTTTGTATATGTGGGAGACAGGAGTCTAGTTTCATTTTTCTGCATATAGATATCCAGTTTTCCTGGCACCATTTATTGAAGAGATTTTTTTTCCCCAATGTATGTTATTGGCATCTTTGTCAAAAATGAGCTCACTGTAGATGTACAGATTTATTTCTGAGTTCTCTAACCTGTTCCACTGGTCTACGTGTCTGTTTTTATGCCAGTACCATGTTGTTTTGGTTGCTGTAGCTCTGTAATATAATTTGAAGAGAGATAATATGATTACTCCAGTTTAGTTCTTTTTACTCAGGATAGCTTTGGCTATTCTGAGTCTTGTGGTTCCATATACATTTTAGGATTTTTTTCTATTTTTGTGAAGAATGTCATTGGTATTTAGATAGAGATTGCGTTGAATCTGTAGATTGCTCTGAGTACTATGGACTTTTTCACAACATTTATTCTTGCAATCCATGAACATGGAGTAACTTTCTTTTTTTATTTAATTTCTTTCATTGATGTTTTATAATTTTAATTGTAGATATCTTTCACTTCTTTGATTAAATTTATTCCTAGGTATTTAATTTTATTTGTAGCTATTATACATGATATTACTTTCTTGATTTCCTTTTCAGATCATTTGTTCTTCGCATATAGAAATACTACTAATTTTTCATGTGGATTTTGCATCCTGTACTTCTACTGAATTTATCGCTTCCAATAGTTTTTGCATGGAATCTTTAGGTTTTTCCAAACATAAGATTTTATCATCTGTAAACAAGAATAATTTTTTTTCCAGTTTGCATCCCGTTTATTTTTTTCTCCTGCCTGATTCCTCCAGCTGAAACTTCCAATATTATGTTGAACAACAGTGATGAAAGTAGGCATCCTTGCCTTGTTCCAGATCTTAGAGGAAAGGCTTTCAGTTTTTCCCCATTCAGTATGATACTAGCTGTGGATCTGTGGTATATGGTTTTTATTGAGTTGAGGTATGTTTCTTCTGTACCCAGTTTTTTTGAGGGTTTTTATGAGAAAGGATGTTGAATTTTATCAAGTACTTTTTCAGCATCAATTGTAATAGTCATATGGTTTTTGTCCTTCATTCTGTTGATATAATGTATCACATTGATTGATTTGCATATGTTAAACAATCCTTGCCTCCGTGGGATAAATCTCACTTGGTCATGATGAATGATGTTTTTAATGTGTTGTCGAATTTGGTTTGCTAGTAGTTAGTCTAGAATTTTTGTATCAGTGTTCATCTGGGATATATTAGTTTGCAGTTTCTTTCTTTTTTTGGGGGGGGGTATGTCTTTGTCTGGTTTTGGTATTACAGTAACACTGGCCTCACAGAAGGAGTTTGGAAGCATTCCCTGCTCCTCTATTTTTCACAGTAATTTGAGTAGGATTGGTAATAGTTCTTCTTTAAATATGTGGTAAAATTCTGCAGTGAAACCATCGGTTTCTGGGCTTTTTTTTTTTTTTTTTTTTTGCTGGGAGACTTTTTATTACATCTTCAATCTCATTAGTTGTTATTGGTTTGTTCAGGTTAAGGATTTCTTCATGGTTCAATCTCAGTAAGTTGTATGTGTCTAGGAATTTTTCCATTTCTTCTAGGTTTTCTAATTTATTAACATACAATTGCTCATAGCAGCCTTTAATGTTGCTTTGAATTTCTCTGGTATGAGTTGTAACATCTTTCATCTCTGATTTTATTTATTTGGATCTTCTCTCTTTTTCCTTAGGTAATCAGGATATAGTTTTGTCTATTTTGTTTATCTTTTCCAAAAACCAACTTTTTATTTCATTGATCTTTTGTGGTTTTTTTTCCTGTTTCAATTTTGTTTATTTCTACTCTGATGTTTATTATTTCTTTTTTTTCTACCAATTTTGGGTTTAATTTGCTCTTGCTTTTCCAATTCTTTAAAAGGTTATTTGAAGTTTTTCTAGTTTTTTGATGTAGCCACTTATCAAAAGAAGCTATCACCTTCCCACTTAGTACTGCTTTCACTGTATCTGATAGGTTTTGGCATGTTATGTTTCCATTTTAATTTGTTTCACCTTAGGCCTCTCACTAGCAATGGAACTCAACCTTAAAACCAATAACCTTAAACTAAAATACCCACTACGGACATTCAACTTCTCCAATATACCAGGTTTTCGTTTGTTTGTTTGTTTGTTTGTTCGTTCGTTTGGTTTTTTTGAGACGGAGTCTCACTCTGTCGCCCAGGCTAGAGTGCAGCGGTGCGATCTCGGCTCACTGCAAGCTTCGCCTCCCAGGTTCATGCCATTCTGCTGCCTCAGCCTCCCCAGTAGCTGGGACGACAGGCGCCCACCACCAAGCCCAGCTAATTTTTTTGTATTTTTAGTAGAGACAGGGTTTTACCGTGTTAGCCAGGATGGTCTCAGTCTCCTGACCTGGTGATCCACCCGCCTCAGCCTCCCAAAGTGCTGGGATTACAGGCGTGAGCCACCACGCCCGGCCCAATATACTAGGTTTTTATTCGATCAGAATTCACCATACAATCCACCCACTCAAGCCTATTCACAAGCCAAAATATGGGCTCACTTCTTCTAGACCTAATTTGACTAGAAAAGTCTATACCAAAGACCATCTCACAAACCCAAGTTTCAGCCTCTATTACCATATCTGCTCCAAAAGTCCTAATTAAACTATTTCTCTCTTTTTTTATCCCATCCCTTCTAACCTACTCTTAATTAATCTATTACCCCAAGTAATTTCAATTGCAATATAAATACTAACAAATAATGATCAACCAGCAAGTACCACCAATCAACACCCATAACTATACAAGGCAGCCACACCCACAGAATCCTCACGCAACAACCCCGCTCCCTCACCCTCAAAAATCATTCAACTCTCTATGCTATTAAGATCAGTCATAATTACCACCCCATTGTACTCAACTATTCACCAAACCAACACCAACTCTATTAATAACCCTAATAATAAAGCCCCTCAAATGTCAATATTTGACTCTCATGTTTCAGGGTATTCCCCAATAGCCATTGCCACAGTATAACCAAAAACAACCATCATACTGCCCAAATAAATAAATAAATAAATAGGAACTATTAACCCCACAAAAGCTCCACCAAAATTCAACAGAACACCACAACCCACAGCACCACTAATAATTAACCCTAGACCTCCATAAATAGGAGAATGTTTTGAAGAAAAACCAACAAACCCAGTAACCAAAAGTACACTCAATAAAAATAATGCATATGCCATTATTCCCACATGGAATATAACCGTGACTAATGACATGAAAAATCATCATTCTACTTCAACTATAAGAACAGTCATGACCAATACCAGCAAAACACACCCGCTAACAAAAATTATTTATTACTCATCTATTGATCTTCCCACACCATCTAACATTTCTACATGATGAAACTTTGGCTCGCTTCTTGGTACCTGCCTAATTGTCCAGATCTTTACGGGATTACTTTTGGCCATGCACTGTACATCAGACACCTCAACTGCCTTCCCTTCAGTTGCCCATATCAGTCGAGATGTAAACTACGGCTGAATGGTCCGCTATTTTCGTGCTAATGGTGCTTCAATATTTTTCATCTGCCTCGTCTTACACATTGGCCGAGGCTTATACTACGGATCATTTATATTCTTGGGAACCTGAAATATTGGCATTATCCTCCTATTCACAACTGTAGCAACAGCATTTATAGGCTATGTTCTTCCATGAGGCCAAATATTATTCTGAGGCGCTGCAGTAATTACAAATCTACCATCATTCATCCCATATATTAGAACTGACCTTATACAATGAATCTGAGGCGGATTCTTAGTTGACGAAGCCACCCTTACACGATTTTTGCCTTCCATTTCATCTTACCCTTCATCATTACAGCTCTAGCAACTATTCGCCTTTTATTTTTACATAAAATAAGATCTAATAATCCTTCAGGGGTTTCATCAGACCCTGACAAAATCACTTTCCATCCCTACTATACAACCAAAGATAATCTAGTTTTCATTTTTCTCTCCTCCTTCTAATAACTCTAGTACTACTTTTGCCTGACCTTCTGAGCGACCCAGATAATTACACTTTAGCCAATCCCCTTAACACCCCACCACACATTAAGCCAGAGTGATACTTTGTGTTTGCATACGCAATCTTACGATCCATCCCTAACAAACTAGGAGGTGTACTGGCCCTTGTATTCTCCATTGTCATTCTAGCCGTTATTCCCGTACTTCACATGTCTAAACAACCAAGCATAGTATTCATCCGTTCAGTCAATGCCAATTCTGAATGTTAATCGCTGACCTGTTTACACTCACATGATCGGAGGGCAGCCAGTCAAATGCCCTTTTATTGCCATCGGAAATACAGCATCTATTATGTACTTCTCTACCATCCTCACCCTCATGCCACTCACTACCCTAATTGAAAATAAACTACTTAAATGAAAATGCCTTTGTAGTATAATTCAATACTCCGGTCTTGTAAACCAGAAATGGAGAATTCCCTCCCCAGGACAACTCAGGGAAAGAGCATTCCCATTTCACTGTCCACACCCAAAGCTGAAATTCTAATTAAAGTATTCCCTGAACTTTTCTCAGCACACACTTCAACTACCATGCCAGTCCTAATCAACTAGCACTAATACATTAGTGCTTTTATGTACTTCACACATTACTGTTAGTCCCCATGGATAATATATAGTACTATAATGGCTTATTTCTACATAGTACATTCATATATGAGAGTACATTATAAATCTGTCCACAGACATATAAGCACGTTAACAATCCCTTAGCCAATTATTGCACATCTACTGTTTTGAACCATACAACAAAACCTAATCCGTACGAATATTGACCCATACTAAAAATCCTTAATATTACATAGTACATACTTTAGTTCATCAGACATAGCACAACTCAGTCAAGAAATCCCTCACCAACATGCATATCCCTTACTAAATTTTGGTCTTAATCTACCACCCTCCGAGAAATCAACATCCCGCTCAGGAGTACTACTCCTCGCTCCAGGCCTATAACACTTGGGGGATGACTATTCTGAAACTATACCTGTTTCTTATTTCAGAGCCAAACATTAAGATCGCCCACATGTTCCCCTCAAATAAGACATGTCGACGGATTAGTGACTACCACCCTGTTAACCAATCACAGGAGCACTCTCAAGCATTTGGTATTTTTAACTTTTGGAGATGCTGTCACTCAGCATCGCAGAAGGCCTGGTCCCCTCCGAATCCGCTGTGGACGAACTCGGATTTGATTCCTGCCGAATCAATTGTAGAAGCTGTTCCCCTAGTCCTGGGTAGGTCCAGAAATTCTGTACAAGAGCCAGGGCCTGGAGTCAAGAACCTTAGGAATCTACCCGGTGCTCTATTCTAGTGTAGCTGAGCTGTCACCCAAGCATCAAGACAAAGCGCTTCCCACTCTTCCCTCCCCTTTCTTTAAGCAGAGGGAGTGCCTCCCCATTGCCAGCACTACCCCAGGCCTGCAGCCAGTACTTACTGGCTATGGCTGATGTTCACTCAAGGCCCAAGAACTCTTTAGGAACATAAAAATAACCAAAAGTAAATTTACCACAGAAGACATGCCTTGCAGACAGATGTAAATTCTGTAGAAACCAGAGCACTGAAACCAGAAGGGCACTTATCTTTATGCCAGAAAAGACAAAAAGTATTTTATCTTCCCAGGAGTGTTTTAAGGTCCTTTATTAAGGCAGCCTTATCACCAAAGCAAATCCAAAATGAAGCCAAACACCTCTACCAAAAAGAGAGAGGCTTGGTATGAAAGAAGACTCCCCAGGGCAGAAAAGGCCAGCCATAAAAGGCAAACCATGGAAGTGGGGCTCCAAGGACTCAAGTGACTACTGAACACTAACTCCACGAAGTGCCAATTCCTCCTGATAGTGATATTTCTTCAGGTTCCCCTTCCCACACCATTTATATCAACCTAAATCACTAACAGAGAGAGCCTCTCTAAAATGAAAGTATATTTGTTTGGAAACAGGGCATTGCAATGGGAATATATATGCCATAGTAAACTGTAAAGTTGGTGCAAAACTAATGAAAAGCAGCGGCAAAAACCGCAATTACTTTTGCACCAAGGTAATATGTGCACATTCAGGGAGGAAAAGGAAGATAGACGTTTTTAAAGGAAAAATCAAGAAGGTTACATAATTCTTTTGAGATAATAATCCTTGGCTAAAAGGATCAATAACAAGTGTGGTGCCAGTTCAGGACTGGACAGGCAGTTGCTGTGCAGATGTCCTGACAGCAGGTTTTTGTTTTTTTGTTGTTGTTGTTGTTTTGCTTTTTGGTGTTGTTGTAAGGTTGCAGTGGCCTTTGTGAAAGATTGTGGCTTTTGCAAAGTGTTTTATGATTGTTTTTATCAGGCATTTGTCCATGAGAACCTGCCTTCATGGACTTTTAAGGCTCCATTTGTCAATTTTTTTGTTTTTTTAACACAAGTGACTTTATATTTATTAATTTATTTTGTTTTGTTTTGTTTTTTGAGACAGAGTCTTGCTCTGTCCCTCAGGCTTGAGTTCAGTGGCCCAATCTTGGCTCACTGCAACCCTCTGCTTCCCCAGTTCAAGTGATTCTCCCACATTAGCCCCCGGAGTAGCTAGAATTACAGGCGTACACCACCACGCCCAGATAAGTTTTGTATTTTTATTAGAGATAGGTTTTCACCATACTGACTAGGCTGGCCTGGAACTCCTGAGTTCAAGCAATCCTCCCGCCTCACCCTCCCAAAGTGCTAGGATTACAGGCGTGAGCAGCAGCACCTGGCCACGTGACTTTATTTTTATACTGACAACTTCAACAGTACTATCTTTATTGTAAAATTCTAATTTATCTATCTTCAATTACTCTTAGAGAATCCAGTGTTGCCTATTACTCTTTATTTTCTTACTGAATACCAAACAGAAAAATAAACAAATGAATGGAAAGGGAAGAAGACAGGAAGAAAGAAAAGAAGAAAGGGAGAGGGAGAGAGGTAATAACAGAAAGAAACAGAAAGAAAGAAAGAAAGAAAGGAGGACAGTGCCATCAGAAGGAACAAAGAGGTTCTCATCCCTATTGTACCCTCTCTAAATATCTGATCCACCAACTCATAGGTGGCCAGAGACATAACTTTTTCTGGGAATAGCCCTCAAGCAATTAGCAACCCAATTGATATCAACACATCCCATCAGGTGGAGAGATTCGGAGATGTGTGTTTAACACCATTTCGTAGGATTTTCCTAGCGATTAAGCTGCAGTTGCCCTCAGTGCTGGCCTGCTTGATAAGACAGCTTGTGAGACTGGTTTCTCTTCTCTTTACTCCCTTCCAAATTTTTCCTACACCTCCAAATTAACTGCTGGCACATGAATCCTCATCTCAAGGTCTGCTTCTGGGGGATCTCAAATCAAGACAGCAACTCTGAACCAGACATTTGAATAATAGTTATTGGTAATGTAAGAATGGATAGACAGGCAGATTATTAGATAGATAATAGCATGGACAGATGGTTGAAATAAATGGATGGATAGATGGGGATGGATGATTAATATATAAATCAAGAAGAATCATTGGAAAGGAGAGATATTACAGACATTTTTATCTGGAAGTTCATATTAATTCATATTTTCTTACTGAATGCTTTAAAATTCTGTTTATTTTTTTTAATTATCTTTGAAAATTTTAACCCTATACCACAGTAGAAAAACTGCTAGTATCATAAATTTCCATATATCCATCTTCTAGGCTTCAAAAATTATCTACTCATAGTAATCTTGTTACATTTCTACCTCCACCCACATATCCCACTCTATATTATTTTAAATAAAATCCCAGATGTCATACAGTTTTCTCTGAAAATATTTCACCATATATGTATAAAAGATAAGGACTCTTAAATAATAATCACAGTATTATTATCACATCTAAAGTAATTAACAATTTCTTAATATCATAAAATATCCAATAAGTATTCAATTTTCAAATTGTCCTATTTATTTATCTAATTTTTTTTACAGTTTTTAAAAATCATGATCCAAACAAGTTCTCTACATTGTGGCTGGTTGATATTTTTTTTAATTCTCTTTTAATCTGTGTATCTCTGCTCCATCTCTCTTTTTTTTCGTGTAATGCATTTCTTGAATAATTACTTGATACATTTTAATTTAACAAAAACTTGGCCAAATCAAATGCAAATTACATTTTTGCTTCCTATGAGTCATGCAATTTATAACCCAGGGTGAAGCCAGTGCTTTGACTTTATTTCTTACTGTCTGAAGACTAATAGCGGAAACTGTTATTTATATTGTGGAAAGCATTCTTGAAATGTAAATGCTTGGAGGCTGTGGAAACAGTCATATGTATATGAAAGTAAAATTAGGTATTCTCAGAAGCTGGATAATTAAAGAGAATGAGAAAGCCAGCAGTAAATTCCAAATTACTGTGCTTTATAAACCTGGAAATTGATCATGCCATTTCCCTGCTTAAAATATTTCTATGGGTTTCCATTACATTGAAAAGATGCTGCAAACTCCTTATCCCGACCCCGTGTGATCCTGGCCTGTCTACCCATCTACAAGCTCTCCCTCTCTCTCACTACACTACAGTTACATGATCTTCTCTCTAAACCTTTGATCACATTATGCACTTGTATTATAGGCCTGGATAGCGTTGTTTCTAATTCTAAAAATGCCTGCTCACAACGGAGAACTGAAAAAGTGCAGAGTACTTCTCGGGTTTAAAAACATATATCCAAATCTGAAAGCACCAGATGAGTGGCCATGGGGGATTTTAGCCATAGTAGTAAGCAGAAATAAAAATCTTGTGGCCCATGTGGGTATCTAGACAAGCAAATTCTTTTGGAGCTGGACCTTGAACCCATGTTTTGAAATGGAATCACCCTTTGGTGATTGTTCATTTGGGTATAGAATTCTGGGTTGAAATGTGTTTTCACAAACACAGAGACCAAGACCTATGACTCTTCACAGACTCTTTCTGGAGGCAGTATTACAGAATAGGCTTAGGAAAACAGAGACAGTTGTGTCATGCAGGAAGCATTAGTGAGGACAGAAATCAGCAAATATTGGTTGGAAAATCTGAATATACATCAATTGTAAATTGTATGATTATTTGGTTTTAAAAATAATACCGGAAAAAACTAACACGGAAGACAGGAGGGGAGCATTTTAAGGGGTTAAACTGTGCTTAGGTCCTCGATTTATTTAAAAGGAGACCTAAAATACAAGTTTATGTAGATATGATTTTTAAAAATATAACATTTAAGTGTACATGTTAAAGTTTTGAGGAAGCACTAAAGGAATTGAAATAGATTATGGTTAAGTTAAAAATAGAAGGTCAAAGAAAACTTAATTCATCCAATACAAGACAGAAAAAGAGGAAAAATAAGTAAACAAAAGCATATAGCATGGCATAGAATAGATAAATGAATGGAATATAAGAAGTACAGAAATACACCCACATCTATATGGTCAGTAATATTTTTTTAAAAAAAAAAAAGGCATCACAGCAATTTGGTGGGTAAGTCTTTTTAACAAATGGTGCAGGAAAAACTGGATATCCTTATTTAAAAAAAAAAGTGAATCTTCACCCCATTATTCTCTTGTGTGGGCCACTCAAGTGTAAGAATTTCTCAAAACTCATTGAGCCGTATGCTTAAGATGCGTGTGTGTGTGTGTGTGTGTGTGTGTGTGTGTGTGTGTGTTGTATCTAAAATATTACTTACTTTTAAAAATCTTTATTAGAAATGATTACATCTGATTCCTTATCAACCTTTGTTCTCAGCCTAAATGTTACTTCCTCAAAGAGGTGCTCCATAACCATTTATGGTAGGTTAAATTTTAGGCCTCAGTTCTTTACCAGCTCCCTGCCTCCACACCCTTTCTGTGGATAGAACTTACTTTCCCGTGTCTGGATTGGAGATTGGCCATGTGACATGCTTTGGCTAAAGGAATCTAGGTGGAAGTGACAGTGTGTAGGTTCTGACTTTAAGTCTTAGAAGGCATCATGTGTTTTCGCTTTCGTTTTGTACTTAGGCTCTTTCGATGAGAAGAGCTTCTGCTGGGTAGCCACTATGCCTTCTGCCGGGTAGCCACTATGCCTTCTGCCTACTCCCCAGAAGGAATCCAAGCTGAGTGAAGCCATCCCCAACCAAATGAGCCCAATCCACAGCTTAAAGCAGAACTGCCACGCTGCATACATCCTCAAAAACCGACCCCCGGTTGATTTGCAGGTATGTGAGAATAAATGGTTGTTGTTGAAGCTATTAAATTTTGGAATGGTTTCTTACACAGCATTTTGAAGGTCATAGCTACTCTACACAAGTAAGCCTTATTTGATTCTCTCTCATGCTTCTTGGTTTATTTGTTTGCCAGCAATTATTGAAATTGGTGTGTACTTATTAGTGTATTTGTTTACTGTTTCATTGATTATTTCCCCACTAGCCTGTAGACTCAAAAAGGGCGGAGACCTAATCATTCTTTTTTTTTGTTGTTGTTGTTGTTTTTTTTTTTTTTTTTTTTTTTTTTTTTTTTTTTTTTTTTTATACTTTAGGGTTTTAGGGTACATGTGCACAATGTGCAAGTTTGTTACATATGTATCCATGTGCCATGTTGATTTCCTGCACCCATTAACTCGTCATTTAGCATTAGGTATATCTCCTAATGCTGTCCCTCCCCCCTCCCCCCACCCCACAACAGTCCCCGGAGTGTGATGTTCCCCTTCCTGTGTCCATGAGTTCTCATTGTTCAATTCCCACCTATGAGTGAGAACATGCGGTGTTTGGTTTTTTGTCCTTGCGATAGTTTACTGAGAATGATGTTTTCCAGTTTCATCCATGTCCCTACAAAGGACACGAACTCATCATTTTTTATGGCTGCATAGTATTCCATGGTGTATATGTGCCACATTTTCTTAATCCAGTCTATCGTTGTTGGACATTTGGGTTGGTTCCAATTCTTTGCTATTGTGAATAGTGCCGCAATAAACATACGTGTGCATGTGTCTTTATAGCAGCATGATTTATAGTCCTTTGGGTATATACCCAGTAATGGGATGGCTGGGTCAAATGGTATTTCTAGTTCGAGATCCCTGAGGAATCGCCACACTGACTTCCACAATGGTTGAACTAGTTTACAGTCCCACCAACAGTGTAAAAGTGTTCCTATTTCTCCACATCCTCTCCAGCACCTATTGTTTCCTGATTTTTTAATGATGGCCATTCTAACTGGTGTGAGATGGTATCTCACTGTGGTTTTGATTTGCATTTCTCTGATGGCCAGTGATGATGAGCATTTCTTCATGTGTTTTTTGGCTGCATAAATGTCTTCTTTTGAGAAGTGTCTGTTCATGAGACCTAATCATTCTTATTCATTGTTTTATGATTCATGTAGAGCCTAAGTGTTGGCATATAGTAGATTCTCCGTGAACATTTATTAAGCTGAATTGAACACTGCTCTTTCTAGGCTGGTGGAGGGAATGGCATCAAAGGAAGTTTGTTTTAGAGGGGGAGACCTGAGCATGTTTGGAGATTGAGAGGCAGAATCCTATAATAAAGGAAAGACTGAGAAGCTAGTGAGAGATAAAGATAGAGATAGAGATGGAGATAGAGATAAAAATAGAGACACAGATAGAGCTAGAAAGAGATAGAGATAGATAGGGAGAGAGATACAGTCATGTACAGCATAATAACATTTTTGGTGAATAATGAACTACATATATGACAGTGATCATAATAGAACTACATATATGATAATGAACTACATATATGACAGAAGATCATAATAGAGCTGAAAAATTCCTACTGCCTAGTGATGTCATAGCTGTCATAAAGTCATAGCACATTACCTTTTCTATGTTTAGATCCACAAATACTGACCATTGTATTACAATCGTCCACAGTATTCAGTATAGTAACATGCTGAACAGGTTTGTAGCCTAGCAGCAATCAGCTATACCATACAGCCTGGGGATACAGTTGGCTATCTCACCAAGGTTTGAGTAAGTGCACTCTGTGATGTTTGCATAACAAAATTCCCTAACGATGCATTTTTCAGAACATAATCTTGTCATTAAGGGACACGTGACTGTATGTCAATAGCTGGCTGAATATTATCTCAGTGTCAGGAATTTCCTCTCCTTTTCCTGGGTGTTCCATGAAACTCTGTTCCTTCCCACAGCTTCAATATTCAAAGCTCTTGAGGTTAAGCCTAACTCCCTAACATGGGTTTCAAGCCTTTCATGGTATGACCTTTGCAAATCTCACACTTATCTCTACATTCGAAGTTCCACCGAGCAATGTGTGGCTTACAACACACCAAAGCTTGCATCTGAGGCTTTGCACAAATGCTGTCCCCTCTGCTTCCCTCTACACTTGCCCACTAGACTTCGTGCAGCTGGCACCCGTTCTTGCTTCAAGTGTCCCTCTATACGTCACCTCCAGGAAGCCATCTGTGAATCACTGGTTGGATTAGATGGCCTATCACTCGCCACACCTTGGCACTGATTTCATTCTTAATAATAACTGCCATGTACACTAGGCAGGCTGTTCAAACAATTTTATATGCATGCACTCATTTAAGATTTATAACAGCTCTCACTATAAGGCAGGTATATTATTGTTCATTTCTTCAGATAAGAGCAATGAAGCACAGAGGGGATGAATATCTTGTCCGAGATCCCACAGCCAGTAAGCAGTACAACCGTACAACCAAGACTTAAAGCTTGTCTCTGAGGTAGTGTGGATTCAGAGTGTGGGGTTTTCACTGCTACACTTAACTGCCAAACTGCGTTGTAGAAAGTCTTGTACATTACTATTCACTAGAAATATACTATGAGCCATATATGTCATTTTAAATGTTCTAGTAGTCACAGATTTAAAAAGTAAAAAGGAACAAGTGAAATTAATTTTGATAATATATTTTGTTTAGCCCAATATTTCCAAAATGCTAGCATTTCAATGTGCATGTGACAATAATTGGTGTGACTATCATTATATTGGATTTTCAATAAAAAAAGTTTTTGAGCATTTTACATTCTTCTTTATTTTTGTACTAAGTCAACCAAATCTAGGGTATATTTTACACTTTACAGCATATCTCATTCGGCACCAGCCACATTCGAAGTGCCTCACGGCTACATGCAGCTGATGGTTACTTTATAATTCCTGAGAGTACTCTATAATCCCTGATTAGAATGCTATAATCCCTGAAAGTAAGGATTACATCTAGTTAATTGCTGTGACCATCCCCCCAACCTTCCCAGCATAGTAACTAACACATAGTAGGTTCTTTAAAATTTCAAATCAAATAAGTCGTTGTATGAAAAAGACACTTGCACACGCATGTTTTTAGCAGCACAATTCACAATTATGAAAATATAGAACCAGCCCAAATGCCCATCGATCGAGTGGATAAAGAAAATGTGATATATATACACACGTATATATATATGTGTATATACTTATATATGTAAATATGTACATATATACACATGTATATATACGTGTGTATATACTTATATATGTAAATATGTACATATATACACATATATACATACACATACATATATATACGTATATACATATCACATGTATATATATACATATATATATATATATATCACATTTTCTTTATCCACTCAATCAGTGGGTACTTGGGCTGCTTCTATATTTTTTTAATTGTGAATTGTGCTGCTATAAACATGCATGTGCAAGTGTCTTTTTCATACAACGACTTATTTGATTTGAAATTTTAAAGAACCTACTATGTGCTAGTTAGTATGCTGGGAAGGTGGGGGGGATGGTCACAGCAGTTAACTAGATGCATATATATACGTATATATGTGTATATATGTATATATGTGCATATATGTATATACGTATATATATCACATCATATGTGTATATATATTACATAGTGTGTATATATATCATGTATATGATATATAGTGTGTATATATATCATGTATATGATATATATAGTGTGTATATATATCACGTATATGATATATATAGTGTGTATATATGTATATATATAGTGTGTGTATATACATATCACATAGTGTGTGTATATACATAGTGTGTGTATATATATGTATATATATAGTGTGTGTATATATATCACATAATGTGTGTATATATGCATATATATACACAGAGACACTATGGAATACTACTCAGCCGTAAAAAGAAACAAAATAATGACATTTGCAGCAACCTGGATGGAGCTGGAGACCATTATTCTAAATGAAGTAACACAGGAATGGAAAACCAAACATTGTATGTTCTTACTTATAAGTGGGAGCTAAGCTATGAGTACACAAAGGCATAAGAATGATAAACCCATTACCCAGTGTGTAATATTTTATTCCTCACCCTCCTCTCACCTTTCCCTCAGGCTTTGGGGACTCATGGGAAAAGGTGGGAGTGGGAAGAGGAATAAAATATTACACGTTGGATAATGGGCGTGCTGAAATCTCACAAATCACCACTGGAGAAATTACCCATATAACCAAACACCACCTGTTCCCCAGAAACTATCCAAATAAAAAATATAATAAAATAAAATTTCAAATCAACTTACTGGTCCTGTGGGCCTCCTTATTGGCAGATGCTTGGACTACTAACTAATCTCCACACCTTCAACTCTACAATACCACCAAGTCTTCACTTTCCTTTATTTCATTCTCAATTAGGCCAAGTAAACTTAGCCTGGGGCCACATGTAGGATGACCTCCCAAACCAGCTGGGTCTTGGGAAACATGGAAGGGCTTACAGAAATAGCCCTTGATTTCCTAAACCTAGGTACTATCTCCAAGGAGGTTACTGTCATCATGTTGGGAAGCTATGGGAGGATGTGGTCACTAACTTGGCAAAGTGCCCATTCAGAAATGTCATCCTCTCAGCCATAGGAATGTCAACCCACTAAAGAATCCGCAGGCATAGTAGACTGATTGCATTAGTGGCCCCAGTTATATGTCTTTCACTGCATACATGCCCTTTGCCATGTGACTTTGCAGCTCCTGGCACTGAAGAGGCAGAGTGTCTCTTGACTTGCTTTGGACAATAGGATATGTTGATCATAGCGGGGTGCCAGCTCTGAGCCCATACCCCACGGGGCCTTGCGTGCATCCACTGGTTGTCTCTCATGCCTCTGTTGTTGCCATGACATAATGCCCAGACTGGACTTCTGGAGAATAAGAGCTATTAGAAGCAGAACTGAGTCATCCCAGTTGTTCCTGCTGGGCCAACCTGCCTCAGTCAATAACCACCCTACCCCATATATGCTAGTGAGCCCAGTCAATGTCAACAGAGCCACATAGCCACATAACCCCACAGACCTGTGAGCAGAGGAGCCTTCTTGTTGTGTGTTTGTTAGGAAGTAATAGTGTGTCAGTTGACAACCTAGTCAGCAGGAGAAGAAAATTACATTGATTAAGTACCTGTTACGTACTAGGCACTCTGAATTTGTGCTTTCAATATATTTTCTCACTCAATCCTTTATCTATTATAGATGAAAAGGTTTGGCAAACATTATTTGCCTACAACCCACAGTTAATACATAGCCCAGCCAGATCTGGACCTAAATCTATCACCAAAGCCCAGACATTTTTCTCTATTTAGGAAGATCTGCTGAGTACTGATCAGAAGTGCTCTCTTAAGATAAAGTTGTTTGGTGTTTGAGGAAGTGTCCCCACACAAATGCACGTGGACCCAGATCTTGTGGGTGTGACCTACTAAAAATACAAAAATTAGCCAGGCATCATCGCACATGGCTGTAACCCCAGCTACTCAGGAGTCTGAGGCAGAGAATCACTTGAATCCGGGAGGCGGAGGCTGCAGTGGGCTAAGATTGTGCCACTGCACTCCAGCCAAGGAGACAGAGGGAGAATCCATCAGAAAGAAAGAAGAGAGAAAGAAAGAGAGAAAAAAAGAAAGAAAGAGAGAGAGGAAGGGAGGGAAGGAGGGAGGGAAGGAAGGAAAGAAGGAAGGAAGGAAAGAGGGATGGAAAGAAGAAAGGAAGGAAGGAAGGAAGGAAGGAAGGAAGGAAGGAAGGAAGGAAGGAAGGAAGGAAGGAAGGAAGGAAGGAAGGAAGGAAGGAAGGAAGGAAGGAAGGAAGGAAGGAAAGAAAGAAGGAAGGAAGGAAGGAAGGGGAGGTGGAGATTGGAGGGGTGCCAGCACAAGTCCGGGAACATCAAGGATGGCCAGTGTCCACTGCAGCTGGGTGGCAAGGAAGGATCCCGCCCTCGAGACTTTAGATGGCATGGCCCTGCAGACAACTTAATTTCAGACTTCTAACCTTCAAAAATAAATTTCTGTTGTTTTAAACCACCAAGTCTGTGGTGCTTTATTACAGCAGCCCCGGGACATTAACAGAGTGTCTTCAAAACTGGTAGCTTTAACAATTCTTTTGCTTTTGTTTCTGTATTTTTTTGTTTGTTTGTTTGTTTTGTTTTCTTTTGACAGTTACCAGTGGTAAGAAGTAGAAACCGTTGCAAAGAGGCAGAATAACAGAGTTTGCTAAGAGTTGCTAAGAGTATGGTTCCGGCTCCGGAGATCTCTTAGGCTCAAATTTCAACTTCCCCATTTGCTAATTATGTGATCCAAGGCAAGATACACAATCTCTTTGTGCCTCCTCTCCACAAAATGGGACTGATGCAACAAATTGGATGAATCTCGCAGGAATCATGCTGAGTGAAAAATGCCAGTCCCATAAGCTCACATGCTCAATCGATTCCATTAATACAATAGTCCAGAATTGACACAATTTGAAAACTGGAGGACAGGTTAGTGGTTGCCAGGGTTAGGGGCACAGAAATATGGTTGATGTGACTATAAAAGGGCACCATGAGGGATCCCTGTAGTGATGGAAAGGTTCTGCATCTTGACTTTATCAGTGGCAATTTCCTGGATGTGAGACTGTGCTAGTTTTGCAGGATATTACCATCAGGGGAAACTGCGTCATGGGCACAAGGGATCTCTCTGTATTACATTTCATAACTGTATGCGATCTACACTGATTTCAAAATAAATACTGTAACTTTTAGAAATGGAGCTAATAAGAGTATCCAGCTTATAATTTGGGTTAGTTTGTATCCTGATGACTGAATGAGTTAATCCATGAAAAACAGGTTGGACAGGGCCCAGCAGAAGTGCTCATGAGTCGTTATCATTATCAGTTATTGTTCAGTACCACATCCTGTTTCAGAACCGTTTTCAGTCTTACATCTTGAAATGTATCTGTGCATTTGATACCTGGGCTCAGTCTCTACTTTATCATTGCCATGAGGCAATCTGAGTAGATGGCCATTCATGTAGGTGAGTCAGACGTTATGACAATTGTCTACAGGGCACAGAGCCTTTTGAGTATCGTTTCATCCATGCAACTCTGGAAAGAAGGTGCTTTCCACACAGTGAGGAATCCAGCAGCTGTGCGTGGATGCTTGCGGCAACCAGTCCAGGGCATGCCAGCGTGGGTCTGAGCACACCTGGTTCTCTTGGTGTGAGATGTAGTCCTTTACTCTCAGGGATTATAGCATTGTAATTAGGGATTATAGAGTACTCTCAGAGATTATAAAGTAACCATCAGCTGCATGCAGCCATGAGACATTTCAAATGTGGCTGGTGCTGAATGGCATATGCTGTAAAGTGTAAAATATACCCTAGATTTGGTTGACTTAGTACAAAAATAAAGAAGAATGTAAAATGCTCAATAACTTTTTGGAGGACACTGCCTACTTCCGAGAGCAGCCCATGGAATTACTGAGCACAGAGCTTTGCAGGCAGCACAAGGCACGTGCCCTGTAAATAGTATTCGGAGTACTTAAGGCAGAATTCTAAAGATGGAAACACAGTTGTAGATTGAGACATTCCTTTTCTGTATTCACACAACCGTGTATACCCTTCTCTCTTCCTCTCCCCATTCCCAACCCCAGTGTCTGAGAAGTCTTTATAGTTTAGGAGTACCCATGTTACTGGGTGGCCAAACCCGAGGGGGTTGGTGTTATCTGAACTGAGCACTTCTTTATATTAGAGAACTAAGTCAAAATCTCCGCTGGAGACACAAACCTTATGCTATTGCTATCATGTCAGCACAAAGACCTGGAAGTTTTAAATTCCATGAAATTCTATGCTCAATGATATCCTCCTTTATAAACTTTTTATTGAAGTATAAATCATAGTGTAATCCTCAATGAATTTTCACAAAGCGAGCACACTTGTGTAACCAACGTCTGTACTTAAAACAAAAACAGAACATGGCCAGCCTTCCTGAGGCCCCCTCAAGTCTGCATCTAGTGAAGATTCCCCTCCACCCAAAGTAACTACTATCTTGACATACATTTGCTTATTTATTTGTTTATTTATGTGTTTATTTTATTTATTTGAGATGGAGTCTCGTTCTGTCACTCAGGCTAGAGTTCAGTGGCTCAATTTCGGCTCACTGCAACCTCCACCTCCTGAGTTCAAGCAATTCTCCTGCCTCAGCCTCCCATGTAGCTGGGATTACAGGCACCTACCACCACGCCTGGCTAATTTTAGTATATTTAGTAGAGACGTGGTTTCGCCATGTTCGTCAGGCTGGCCTCAAACTCCTGACCTCAGGTGATCCACCCACCTTGGCCTCCCAAAGTGCTGGGATTACAGGTGTGAACATGAATTAGGTTTTTCTTTTTTAAAAATGTATATGAATGCTTGGGGTTGAAGCAGAACTCCCTTCTTTTATAACAGTGTGGACCAGGTGGGTAGAGGGGACCACTAGGACTTGGCTTGGCCTTTGGCTGAGCAGCCAGGAGTCGCAGGGCAGAAACACTGGGGCTCTCGCTGGGGTAGGTGGGATGTATCATATATGAAATAGTGAAGTTGTGAAATGCTTCATCCCTTAGCGTCTATTTTGGCTGGTATGAGTCTAGCTACACCAACTTTTTAAAAATTAGTTTTAGCACGGTATATCTTTTTAAAAATCTTTTTACCTTCAATCTTGAGATGTTTCTCCTGTGGACACTCACTTGTTTTCACTGTCATGGTGGACATTGACCCTCAGGAGTTTGAGGAAAGTGCATTCCTGTTCACTACAAAGTGAGTTCTGGGAAGGGGGGTGGTGTTCTCTCTACTCTGACCTTCTCCAGCTTCTCACCCAGCACTGTTGCTTTACGATTTACCAAAGTGGGGCTGCCTCCTATCTTTCACCAAGCCAGGAATCTCACTCTCAATTACAATGAAGCAGAAGTCACAGGACACAATGATATAGAGATGGGTCAGGATGTTGCACTATCCTTTTACTGCACGCCAATTATGATGCCAGGTGTTACTGGCTCTGCCTCCTTGAGCTTTTCTTGTGCTTTTCTTCAACCACCCATTCACAATTGTCCTGAGAGGGAGAATGTTCTGTCCCTTTTATCATTTCACTCAGGATAGAAAGAAAAGGTTCATGATGACACTGAATTAGTGTACTTTTACCTTATTTGAAACACTGATGAGGCATCTTTTCTCCAATTTTTCAAAACATATAAATGCCGACAGTAATTTTCCAACAGGAAAATTTGACAATTTCAACAATGCATTATTATAAGAAATAACATCTCAGCAAAAGGCATTTACACACCACTTACACCTTCTCCCTTCCTGCAGATGAACATGCCTTTATTGGAAGGAGCACACAGACTTTGGAAATTTAGGAAATTTCCTTACATTGGAAATTTGTTACAGGTAGTACCAGGAGGTTTCATGATCCTTCTCAGGAGGAAAGACTTTCTGACACCTCCCGGTAGATTTCAGTAAACCTTTGCACATAGCAGGTACCAATGGATGCCTTGGAATGAATGGAGGATGATTTCTTTTCCTCCTGAGTCCTAATCTTCCTATTTTTCTTGAATAACAGTCCCATTTACTGGGTAAATAGACCATACAGCTCTACAAGGTCACTAGCAGCACCCAATGTAACTAAGAATAAATCTTGCATCTCCTGATATGGTTTGGCTGTGTCTCCACCCAAATCTCATCTTGAATTGTAGCTCCCGCAATTCCCATGTGTTGTGGGAAAGACCCAGTGGGGCATAATTGAATCACAGTGGTAGTTTCCCTCATACTGTTCTCATGGTAGTGAATAATTTTCACGAGATCTGATGGTTTTATCAGGGGTTTCCCCTTTTGCTTGGATTTCCTTCCCTCTTCTTGCCTGTTGCCATGTAAGATGTCCCTTTGCTCTTCCTTCATCTTCTGCCGTGATTGTGAGGCCTCCCCAGCCATGTGGAACTGTGAGTTCATTAACCCTTTTTACTTTATAAATTACTCAGTCTCGGGTATGTTTTTATTAGCAGCATGACTAATATACCTTCCAAGCTCCTCACCCATTTAACGTCAACCCTGTCCACCTTAATTAAAATAACCCATTAGCATGTGAGATAAAGGGCTCTGAAACCATGCAGTTTATATATGAAATCGTGACTTAGAGAAAGTGAACTTCCGTCTAGGATAGAAAAGAGAGAGCTTCCTTTGACCTTTCACCGCTCTTCAATGAGAACTGATGCTTCTCTTGGTCTTTTCTGATGGCTAAGTTGGAGCTGTGACCAAGTCATCAGAAATAGCCTCGGCCAGCCATGAAAGAAGCTGTCTGGAACATCTAAACCCTGTTGTCATCAAGAGCTGGATGGCAAATCAGTTTCCTTTCTCACATGAATTGTCATCAGCTGGCGGTGGCTGTGTGGTGCACAAAGCTGAAAGAGTCGGAGGCCATATCTAGGCTTGGTGGAAAAGAATTTCCTGGTCGCTTAGCAATCTCTACCCTAGTAATTGTTATGAAAAAATTAACCAAAATTTGGAACCAAGACAAAAAAATACATGTGTAGTGTTTTTAGTGTCGTGTAAACAATGCCAGAACATTATCTAAAAGCCCACGTAAGGACAACCTGACTCTCTGAGAAAATGTGACTTTGCTTGCTGTACAACTTATACATTTGCCCAGTTCCGTAAAGGTAGATATTAACTTGGAGAAAACTAATAGAGTGGCAATTACTTTTCAATTTTTTTAATTTTTATTTTTAAGTTCCAGGGTACATGTGCAGGATGTGAAGGTTTGTTAAATAGGTAAACGTGTGCCATGGTGGTTTGCTGCACCTATCAACCCATCATCTAGGTATTAAGCCCAGCATGCATTAACTATTTTTCCTAATCCTGTCTCTCCCACAACCCTGCCTCCCAACAGGCCCCAGCGTGTGCCGTTACCTCCCTGTCTCCATGTGTTCTCACTGTTCAGCTCCCACTCATAAGTGAGAACATGTGGTGTTTGGTTATCTGTTTCTTTGTTAGTTTGCTGAGGGTAATGGAGTGCCTGTTACTTTTATCCTGTAGAGATGCAAATAATTTCTGACCAGGACAGAGCCTAAACCCAGATGATAAGTACTTTGCTCCATAGAACCTTAATCTGTTCTTTAGTTTTATATCTGATTTAGCAATCTAATTCTACCATCATTTTTTAAAGGACACTCTGTTTTATGTAACAGCTTCTCGTCTCCTCTCTGAGACCAGCTTTGCCATCCTACTGGTTATCTCATTAATGAATTAGATAATATTTTGATGTCTGCTCATTGTGTATTTGTATGAGATTTTAACATTTTCTGAAAATTATTTCTTGACCCTGTGGAAGGAGGAGGGAGGTAGCATAAAAGTCATGAGTTTTCCCTTCCTGGCCTGGGGTCCAGTGGAGGAGAGGGGCCTGAGGATGTGGCCTACACAGGCTTGCACTGTGCACCTCTTCCCAGGCCCTCCATGCTAGGGAACCAACCCCGTAGAAAGAAATGCACGTGTGTGATCAGTGCCTGCTTGGACCACCCAGTTATCTACTGATCAGAAAGATCATGTTGCCTTTCAAAATCATTTAGTGACCTGCTGAAACTTTACCACCATTCTATAAGGAAATGATGTATTGCTTCAAGCCCAGCTCAAAGAAGTAAGCTTAAATAAAACTTTACATAGTCCAAAGCCTTCTCCGCATCACAACATCTTTCCTAATGCCTTCTGCTCATGTTTTAGTTTTTCTCCCGTCATTACTATAGCACCCTATAATTAGCCATATGAATAACAACTTACTGTGTGCCTTCTAGAGCCAAGTAAGCTCCAAGTACTTAATATAGATTAACTTATTTAATATTGTAACTGCTCCATGAGACAGCTGCTATTAATCATCATCGTCTCACCGGGCCAACATGGTGAAACTCCATCTCTATTAAAAATACAAAAATTAGCTGGGAGTGGTGGCCGGCACCTGTAATCCCAGCTACTCGGTAGGCGGAGGTGGGAGAATCGCTTGAACCTGAGAGGAGAAAACTGCAGTGAGTTGAGATCATGCCACTGCACTCCAGCCTGGGTGACAGAGCAAGACTCCATCTCAAAAAAAAAAAAAAAAATTATCCTCTCCACTTTACAAATGATGGTTCTAAGGCACTAGGAAAAAATCAGGTAAGATCCCCAAGATCTCATAGCTTATCAGTGGCAGAACTGTGACTTGAACCCAGGAAGCTGAGTTCAAAAAAAAACCAAACACCGCATGTTCTCACTCATAGGTGGGAATTGAACAATGAGAACACATGGACAGAGGAAGCAGAACATCACACTCCGGGGACTGTTGTGGGGTGGGGGGAGTGGGGAGGGATAGCATTAGGAGATATACCTAATGCTAAATGACGAGTTAACGGGTGCAGCACACCAACATGGCACATGTATACATATGTAACAAACCTGCACATTGTGCACATGTACCCTAAAACTTAAAGTATAATAATAATAAAATTTAAAAAAAGGAGAAAAAAAAGAAATTAACCACTGCGTAATTGCTACTTTATAAAAATTGAAGGTGAACAAGTTCAGATTAAAAATTTTGCTCAACTCCACTATGTCCTAGGTGTGTGACTTTGGACAAGTTAACTTTCTAAGTCTGTTATGTTATCTAAAAATTGCGATTGGAATAACACCTACTTCATGGAATCATTATAAGGATTGGATTGGTATATCCCAGTACAGTTGTCCCCGTTATTCACAGTTTCACTTTCAGTGGTTTCAGGCATCTGTGGTCTACCATGGTCTGAAAATATTAAATGGAATATTCCAGACACAATCAATGTATAAGTTTTAAATTGCACTCTGTTCTGAGGAGCATAATAAAATCTCACTCCATCCTGCTCCCTTCCACCCTGCCCTGCATAGCGGGGATTCATCCCTCTGTCTAGTGTTTTCACCCTGCCAACACTCCCCACCCATTAGTGACTTAGGAGGCATCTCAGTGATCAGATCAACACTTGCTGTATTGCAGAGCTTGTGTTCAAACAACCCTTATTTTATTAATAATGGCCCCAACATGCAAGAGTAGTGTTGCTGGCAATTTGGACATGCCACAGAGAAGCTGGAAAGTGCTTCCTTTGTGTAAAAAAAAATGGAAGTTCTCAACTTCATAAGGAAAGAAAAAAATTGTACGCCGAGGTGGCTAAAAGCTACAGTAAGAACAACTCTTCTGTTTGTGAAATGGTGAAGAAGGCCAAAGAAACTCATGCTAGTTTTGCTGTTGCACCTCAAACTTGAAAAAGTATATATAGGTCTGTACTACCCTGTTTCAGGCATTCACTGGGGGTCTTGGAACATATCTCCTGTGGGTAAGTGGGGATGACTGTGAAATTGCCCAACAGAGTCCCTGGCATGTAGAAAGTCATCAATGATTGTTATCTTAAAACCAACAACAAGAACAACAACAACAGGCAGTAGGGATTTTTATCAGGAGGAATGGGAGGTGTAAGCCTCATTGTTTGTTCATATTAGGTTGGTGAAAAAGTAATTGTGGTTTTGCCATTTAAGAAAAATGTAATGGCCAAAACCACAATTACTTTTCCACAACCTAATAAAAGATTCTCCTGTGACCTAGTGGGAAGGAGAAGCATTAGCCAACAAAGAGTGAAAGGCCCCGTTTGGATTAGGCTGTTCCTGAAGTCCTGGGTACAGATTCAGAGCCATGTTGACCTTCTCACTATCTGGCCTCAAGCTAGAAAGGACACACCAAAGCGACTTCTTGATCTCGTCTTCATTCAGATACAAGAGAAGAAAAGTATGACTATTAGTACCACATTCATGGAGCCCTTATTAAATTCCAGGCACTGGCTGAACCCTTTGCATTATCATCATAGTTAATCCTCACAAGCACTTTATGAGATTATCGTTACCACTGCCCGTTTTTAGAGTAAAAAGCAAAAAAGAAACCTTAAGATGCAGAGAAGTTGAGCAGCTTGCTTAAGGTCACCCAGCTGTTGAACAGCAAGCCCGAGATTTGAACCCAAGTCATTGTGTCTTATTCAGTTGGCGCTTCTGTAATAAGTTACCATAGACTGAGTGGCTTGAATGACAAACGTTTGTTTCTTACAGTTCTGGAGCCTGGAAGTCTGAGATCAAGGTGCCGGCAGACCTGGTGTGTGTTGAGCACCTACTTCTTGGTTTGCAGACAGCCGTCTTCTTGTCATGTCCTCACACGGTGAAGGGAGAAAAGCAAGCTCTCCCTTGTCTCCCTTGTCTCCTCTTGTGACAGCACTAACCTCATCACAAGGACTGCAGCCTCACAACCTAATCACCCCCCACAAGTCCCACCTCCAAATATCATCCCATTATGGGTGAGGATTTTGACACATGGATTCAGGGGGCATGCATTCAGACCGTAACACCAGGTGACTCCAAAATGCCCATGACATACTGCCTTGTTGATCTGCCACCGAGAATGTGACATTTGGAGCAATATTAACCGGGATTGAAACCACAAGAACAAAAACAAAATGCATCTGGCGTGCTGGGGTTTTGGGGAAGAGTGAGCAGTTCTTTGACCTGAAAATAAGGAGAGCCACCTTGGGTTCCCACAAGTTCTGTTTGCACATTGCCCCATCCCACTTCGTCCCAGCAGGTGAAGGCAGAGTCCTAGCCAGAGAGAGGGGAGGGATGGGAACCTGAAATGGTGCACAAGGGGAAACGCGCATCCCATCATTTTCACATGTAGGGCCTTTTAGAGAGTGAGTTCTTCTTGGAGCCATTCATCCTGAGGACCCATGAAGATGTGGGTCTGAGTGTTAGCGATAAGCCTTTGAAAACACTGTGTCAGTGATATTGATGATAATGATGATAATGGTATAAATTAGAATGCTGTGCTTGCAAGTAACGTAAACTGAATTTTGACTGTCTTTTACCAAAAGGAGAGTATTTTTGAATGTATATATGATTCACGTAATCAAGGCAAACTTGGAGGACTGGGCTTAAAATGTTGGATTGGGGGGAGCCAAATGTTTATAAAGGACCAAGAAATGGGAGACACACCTTCCATTTGTGGGAGATTGTCAGCCTCACCCTTCATGTTGACATTCCATTCCCTAAGAGGGTCATATGTTTCTTCATATGTGCAAGTCCTGGAGCTAAAATGCTGGCAGAGGCAGGATGTAGACCTTATGTCTTCTGTGGTTGGAAGAAAATCACGGCTTCCCATCAAGATCTCACATCTGGGCAATGACCCCCAAGCAGGAAAGTAAGTGGATGCTGCACAGCCACGCCCCCTCCAAAATATTCAGCATTACAATGGCAATGGCATGTACTGGCCTAGCTCTCATATAATTTTCAGACCTATTTTGCAACTCATCTTAGATATTCAACATGGAAGTATGTGCTTTTTGTTCATCAATGAAAATTTCTTGCCTGAACATTTAAGCCTTACCAAAAAACCCTACCCAGACCAAAGAACAACATGTTTCTATTTAGAACCTTCTCTATGTGGCATTAGTTCACCTCTGACAGTCAGGAGAGAGAGCACAGGGCAATGCTAAAGAGAGGGGTGATGTTGTGTCCAGCAATGAATCATTACCTGTAATCAAAATAGGAGAAAGAACAGAAAATGCAGCTAAACAAAAATCTCTCTATAATAAAATTCTCTAGGCAATTACCTGGTGGCGAGAACATCTTCACAGAGATGGAATTACCTGAGAGGAACAAATAATTTGCAACAAATGCCTGGAGTTTCCTTGTTGATCTTCGTGGTTCACATGGTAGTTTGGTAGTCTCACTTTATTCATGTCTATATTTTGCAATATGGTCGATAAGTTTTACTGTCTTACTGTGCTAGACACAATGTACATTATGCTGTTATCCTAGCGAAGCATGAGTCCAATAATATAGGATTGCCAGTGGTCAGCTAAAATCTTTGATTTCCACCTTGAGGCTCGGTAAGGATTTTAATTCATCTTGTTCCGGAGGGACTGTATTCATAGACTTTGGGGATGAGATCCCAAAATAAATTTTAACAGAAAAGTTGCTTTTCTATGGGAGAGGGTCACTAAATGGTAATATCACCTACCCTAACCACTTTCTCTCTTTCCATGTTTAGTCTCATCACTTTCTTTCTCCCCTAGGACATTGAAATATTGCTCATTTTCTCTGTTAAGCATTATTTTATTCCTCATTCTTTATTAAATCTATTTCGAGAGTGTGTATTTGTCAGAAATTAATTTTGTTGCAAAAAAATAGAAGTTCAGCTAGAAATAGTTCGAAGAAAATGTATTCATTCACACAATTTGGAAATCAATCCAAAGTGTAGGTCTGCAGGTATGGCTACATCAAGGGGCTCAAACTATGTCACTAGACCTGGATATTTTCTTCATTGTTCTGCTCCATTTTCCTCTATCCTGACTTCATTCTGTAACAGATTCTCTCTCCTTGGTGGGCTCTAGAAGCTTCAGTTGTTACTATGGAAAGTACAGTTCAGCAGCTGCTCATTTCTCCCAGTTCCTGTTAACAATCTTCCCACCAAAAATCTTTGATTGGCCCTTCCTGGGTCACATGCCCATCATGAACTAATCACTGGAGCCAAGGATGTAGTTTGGTTGGTCAGCCTGGGTTACAGCCTGTGGTCATGGGGGTGGGGGTCCCTTGAATGACAGTCTCACCAAAATCCCAAAACGAAGAAAGGCAGCACAGGCAAGAGAGTAAGCAACTTTACCCTACAAACATATTGAGGTCTCCCTATCTTGAGCCTTCACATCTGTCCCCAATTTCTCTCTTCCTTTTGCTTCTATTTCTTGATGTGGAATTCTGAGCTGGGTATTGTGCTGGGACTCAGAAACACCCATCCGGGTCTGCCATGTCCACCTCTGAGATCTTGGAGATCTCAGAGGGAGATACTGGCCTACAAGACAAATCTGTAGAGAAACCCTTTATTTCGAACCCCTCCAGAGCAGGCGTGTTCAGGAGTCCTAAACCCCTGCATGGAGCATTATATGTAGGCCGGACTAGACACTTTTACTGGGCAGGAGTTACAACAACCCCATCAGAGCTGTTTGCATGGAATTTCTCTTTCTCCGAATTATACCATCCGGACATCCAGAATGGCATTCCAGAACATGGTCTTTATCACGAGTATAATGAAACTGATGAAATTTAATGTTCTATTCCAATACTATAATAGAATTTGTAGGCCTTTTATCAGCTCCCTGTGTAATAAAAGAAATCATATTTTCACTGGATGCTTTTCCTGACTTATCCTGGGTCTGCTGTGAGGATGGTCCATTTTCCTGCTGGCAGCGCTGGGAAAACAGAGAAAGGGAAGAGAAAAAGAGGGTGGGTGGGTTTTGCAGGTGATGCTATATAGCCAGGTATTAAAGGCATCTTGCATCCTACCCTTGAGCAGGACAGCAGGACTGGGGAAAGGGAAATTCTTTTAGCTAGGAGTCCTGTTGTTGAACCACCGTTTCATCATGCCTTCCCCCAGGAATACAATGAATTGTCGATGCACGGAGGGCTTCACTCTGCCCTTGGCTCTTACTGGTTTCTTACAGTAAATCAGAGATGTCAATTACTGTGTAGACATGGTCAAGTCGTGAAGGTATTTTGTATGTAACACTTGTCTCTTTTGTTTTCTGAGAAACTGTATGTATTGCTCTAAAGTGAAGTATATTTGAACCTTTATTAATGCAATCAGGCAACCTTGTCTCTTCTGCTTTAAAACAGATACATTTGAAGCTAAATTCAAAATTCTCTTCCCTCCTCCTTCTCTTTTCCTTGGTCTTTTCCTTAGGGTCTAGATTTGTCGGGGCTAAAGTATTCTCCTGGCATTTGGGGAAAGAGTATTTGTCTTATCTTCCAGTTGAGATATCTCATCCTCGCTTTGGCCCAAGTTCAAGGCTGCCCACTATGGTGCCTCTGCTATGGTGTTCCCCGACCCACATGCTGGCACCCTGATTCTTCCAAGCTCTGTTCCCTACTCTCCTAAGGAGCTCCAGTTGACTTTTCCCAGATCTCCTCACTCCCACCCAAAGCCAAAGGAGTTGTGATGGGGGCTAAGGTCTAAATGTTTGTGTCCCAACAAAACTAATATGTTAAAACCTAATCACCTTAAGAGGTGGTCCATCTGGGAGGTTCTGCCTTCATGAAAGAGATTAGTGCCCTTATCAAAGAAATCCCAGAGAGATCCTTCACCTGTTCCACCATCTGAGGACACAAGGAGAAGATGAAAGTCTATGAATCAGGAAGTAGGCCCTTACCAGACACCAAATCTGCCAGCGTCTTGATCTTGGACTCCCTGAGAACGGTGAGAGATAAATTTCTGTTCTTTGGAAGCTATCCTGTCTATGGTGTTTTTTTACAGCAGCCCAAATGGACTCTGACAATGGGGGTGGCATGAGAGATTGTCAATCTTTCTCTGGCTAAAAAGACCACTGTGTGGTTTATTTTGCTCCCATGTAACCCCAAAATCATGTGGAAGCCCTTCTTCAGGGAACCCAATATGAGCTTCTCTGATCTGGGGTTCTCAGACCCATGGGGGTGTCTATTCAGCACCTTCTCCTGATGGCTCACAGAGTTTTCAACTCTTGGGAAGCTGCAGAAGAGAATACATCCCACGCTTTCATGTCAGCTCTCTTGATGTCTCTCACAAGAGTCTTCCCCACTTCTTCTGTAGCCTGAGCACATGCCCAAAAGCCTGCTCACTCCATAGCTTGGAGAAGTGGTTCTCAAATGTGGGTGTGCATCACCTGGAGATCTCCTTACAACACAGGCTGCTGGCTCCATCCCTGTTTCTGATTCAGTAGCTGTGGTCAGTAGGACAATGGTCTTCGATATGATTGGGGCCTGTGTCCCCACCCAAATTTTATGTCAAATTGTAATCTCCAGTGTTGGAGGTGGGGCCTGGTGGATGGTGATTTGATTATGGGGATGGATGTCCCCTTTTGTGCTGTTCTAGTGATAGTGAGTGAGTTATTGTGAGGTCTGGTTGTTTAAAAGTGTGTAGTACCTCCCTGCCACTCTCTCTTCCTCCTGCTCTGGCCATCTGAAGATGTGCCTGCTTCCTCTTCACCTTCTGCCATAATTGTAAGTTTCCTGACGCCTCCCTATCCATGCTTCCTATGCAGCCTATGGAACTGTTAGCCAATGAAACCTCTTTTCTTTATAAGTTACCCTGTCTCAGGTATTTCTTTATAGCAGTGAAAAAATGGGCTTATCAGTCCTTAACAATGATAATAGTGCACGAATCCTCAAAGCCTGTGAATCCGTTATCTTACGTGGCAAACAGGACTTTGCAGTTGTGATTACATTGAGGATCTTGACTTTGGGAAATTCCACTGGACTATCTGGGTAGGCCCAATATAATCAGGAGGGCCTTATGAGTGGGAGGCAGGAGAGTCTATCAGAAAAGATGTGACAATGGAAGAGGAGATTGGAGTGGTGCTGCCATAAGCAAAGGAACGCAGGCCTTTGGATGCTGGAAAAGGCAACAGATGCAGTCTTCCCTGGAATCTCCAGAATGAACACAGTTCTGCTGACCACTTGATTTTAGCATTGCAAGACCCGTTTCAGAATTCTGACCTCCAGAACTGTAAGGTCATGCCTTTATGCTGCTTTAAACTACTACATCCATGGTAATTTGTTACAGCAGCCATAGGAATATAATACAGAATTGGGGTGGCTCCTGAGAATCTGCATTTCTAATAGAGTCTCAGGCGATGCTAATGCTTCAGGTCCAGGGATCACTCTTTGAGGACTGTTGGCTTTTAGGGAAGCACTCCATCCTCAGTGCTCTTCCAAACTTTGGACTATAAGCTCCACAAATCGCTTGTTCTCCCAACAACACTGGAATCATGCAAATAGAAGTGTTGGCTTCAACAACACTTATCCCCAGAAAGTGCCTACTAGGGAAATCAACACTTAGACTGTTTTTTTTTTTTCTTTCCATTCTGCTCTGAAGCAATGGTGGAGAGCCACTGGCCTGTCAGTTTGACTAGCCATTAGAAATATATCGTGTTAGTGTTTTATAAGTATTTATCTTACTATATGGTTATTTGTTATTTTCTGTGGGAGAAATTGCAGAGCACTGTCATAGTATATACTCTCATGAAATCACCAAGGAAAATAGAAAAAGAGCCTTCACGTTCTAGAAAGGAAATGGAACAGAGAGGTTTGCAGTGAGCAAGGTATTCTGGTTCCCTTTATGTACCTTCTGCCCACCAGCTCCTCCCCTTTGCCACACCCAACTGACCTTCGCCATACCTCTATAATTATCTGACATTTCTCCCTTCCACTAAGCTCTTCCGGGTAATGATACTGGCTTTTCCGTCCCAGTATGTTCAGATGGGGATAACATAGTAACAGTGCTGGTTACTACGGGCTCTAAACCAGTCAGCCACATTCCCTAGATCTGCCAAGAGGTCTCCAGGGTTCTGCTTGAGATAGGACACCTTATCCTATTGTCTTCAGAGCTCCTGGTAGAGAAAAAAAAGAGGAAGGAAGAGAACGAAGCCCTGATGGTTTACCGTGAGTCCAATACCTTGGGTGTAGTAGTTACAGAATATCAACGCACGGTGAGGAAGACTTGCAGGAGCCATTGGACTGTTGCCCTTGCCATTTCTGCCTCCTCCTTTCCTTCCCTCTCTCTCCTTCCCTCTCTCTTTCTCTTCCTCTTCTCTTGGCAGGCAGTGGAGTCCAACCCAGGATTTGAATTCTGGCCCTGCTTTTTGCTAGCGTGTGACAAGAAATCTCTCCAATTATATCAAGTAGGGGCAAAGATACCCACCTCAATTCTCTGATGAGAACTAGATGAAGGAATATCTGGAATGTATCTGGTGCGTAGTACGAACTCAATTAACATTCTCCATGAGGCTGTTGCTACTCTCCAGCCTTCTCACTGCAAAGTACTATTCAATCAATGAATTTCACAGAGAATACAGAGTGAGAAACAACTTTAATGAGAAACCCAGTTTCCCTTTCATTTCAACACTATGACATTCTCACTTCTTTGAGGCCTTCCATTGCCTAGGTGGCCTTTTTCTTATAGTTAGGCATGCTTAGAGCTCTGGGCACAGGCTTATCTTGGCGAAAATGTCTTTTAGCAAGGTAATCATATATGCCAATAGGCAAATAGTAAGCAAGGCAGAGCCACAAGTAAGCGCCTTTCCCTGGTGTGTAATAGGCAAAAGGGCTCTTCGCCGAGATAGCATGCTGGATGTCCCGCAGCACCGGAGAGAAGTCCGTGCTGGCTGCCGAGTTGATCAACAGGAGGAAATTCCGCTGCGCTAAGATGTAGTCCTGGCCGTAGTCTTCCTGTACCTCAGCGGGGAGGTGGTCCAGAATGTTCTTCTCCAGCTTTTCCCACTTGTCACTCGTGCCTGCGATACCTGGGGTGAAAGGGAAGGGAAGAGTCAGATCCTGGGAAGGCCAAGGAAGTCAGGGAGCAGGCATTTGCCTTTGCAAATGCCTTTTTATTTA